>NC_053130.1:24000963-24100963 GCF_010015445.1 Perca fluviatilis | reverse complement strand
AACTGCAAAGTCCCCACTGCATGTCCAGCTGAGGGCTGTACTGGCAGTACTCAACAGTAAATGATTCGGATCAGGACAAAAAAACATCAAAACTTAATCGCATATCTCAAACAAACATCCACAAGTGGCATTATATCATCTCCTAGTCCATTAATAATGCATAGCATGGCTGAATGCACTGTTCCCTGAAAAATGCAAGCCAGCTACAGATGGCCCATAATCTCACACAGCAGAATGTGTGATGACCATGAGTCATCTGAATTGATGTGTAACACAGGAGGGCTCTCTCTCTGGCAAACCAAGACATGAGACACTAATAGCCATGTCAATCACTGTCAGAGAAGAGCAGAATGTAGTCGCAAGCTCAGACCAAAATTAGGTTTCTCAAGAGAAAGAATTAAACGCCTGACAATGAAACATGAAATGAAGTGATTGAAAGTAACACCCCAGTTGAGGCACCATACAATACCTCAGCCATATTGATAACTCCCACAGCCAAAGTTTTGTAGCCCAGGATTGTTCGATTCTTGTAGCGTTTCCTCCTCTGCAGCATAATCTGCAGTCTGTTGGCATCCCTCTTCAGAAAATGGGGGTACTAAAAATAACAAATATAAAGTCAGATAAACAATGCAGACAACCTAAAATATTCATCAGCCTTTAGATGGGAACCCACGTGCAGACTTATTGTAATACATTGTTTTTGCTACTCCATGAGAAAACTAATTATTTAGTGCTGACCTGCCATGTTGTGTCTGTATTCAGCTTAGAGCAGCAATTAACAATTATTTTCATTGTCGTTTATTTTCTCCAATAATCGATCAGTTGTTTGGTCTATAAAATGGTGAATAATGTTAATCAGTGTTTCGCACAGCCCAAGATGACGTCCTCAAATGTTTTGTTTTGTCCACAACTCAAAAGATATTCAGTTAAGAAGCTGGAATCAGAGAAGTGTTCCTTTTTTTTCCCATAAAAAATGACTCAAACTGATTAATCGATTATCAAAACAGTTGCCGATTAATTTAATACTTGACAACTAATCGATTAATCCTGCAGCTCTAATTCAGCTATCTGTTAATTTCAAAAATGCTTACTCAAGATTTCACTGTCCTTCAGTGCCTTTAGAAGCCATGACACACATGTTTTCTTTAGACAGTCAGTACTAGCACTTTTATGGGGTTTGAAAGAGTTCTTTGATGCCATTTATTTCCAACAAAGCCTATTCTGTCTGTGGCTGACTTTGTGGATTCCATTGCATCACCTGGCGACTGCTTATCTGTGCCACAGTTTATTGCCACCAAATGAAGCATAGAGTGTGGCCAGGCCCTATTATCACTGCCATCAGACATTTCCAGTGTTTCACCAGCCAGTGTGCTCCTTACAATCCTTTTGACTATCTTGTGGACCGTGAGTTTATCCAAGAGTGGACAAAGTGCTTTGCTATTTTAGCAGATTTATCTGTAGTCAGAATGCTGTCTGCACTGAACAGTGTGAACTGATAATGTTGAGATATCCCACACACCCGGTTCAAGTAAATGTTACAATACAGCCAGCCAGTCTCACTGTACTCAGATGCCAGCACTGAACCAACATGGTTGGTGTTCTGCATTCTTACCATCTGAACTATTAAAGAAAACGGTCTGTAGTCTGCCTGCTGAACTGTGGTTGAACAGTTTGTTAACCTTTATCACTTCAGAACTATATTTCTCTCAGAGACTTTGTAATTCATCCCCCCATTTGCTTTTTTCATCTATTCTGACTGTTTCCTCTGGAGTCATATTGTCTCCGACTGCCAGAACATGATCTTCACGTTGACTTTTCTTGCCTTCTCGGTCTATAATATTCACACAATAATAGCTTGTAAGATCACGTTTCACACAAGGTGGTTAAATTGAACATCACTGCTGGATTATCCATGTCCAATATTGCCCACACTTTTTTTATAGGCTTTACTCCACAGCAGTGTGATTTCAGCTGATTTTCAGATTTTGCACATTTTGGTTAAATGTGCAACTTTTCCATCTACAAACTTCATGTCTGTTTCCCCACAACTGTTTTACCTGTCCTGGCTTAGTTCACCTCTTTTCTAGATGTTCCCACACATTTTCATGGACAAAATTTCAAAACATCCCTTGAAGAAATTGAAAATAATTGACTTTTGAAGGGCTTATAATAAAATGTCCATGACCATTTACAATCTAGAAATACACAAACTGAATACAATACTTTACTCTAGCATTCATACTTTACTGGCATTCAAGCATGAGGGGAAACAGAACCGACTGTACTATTGGTGTAATCTTAACGCATTTGATTATAAACTCATTTCTGGGTGTAAGTCTGAAAAACAATGCAGTAACATTTAATTTCATCACAACAACATCCCATGATATGATCTAAAACTTACAACAATTTTTCCAAGCCTGGAAAATGAGATTTTGAAATCCCAAGACTTTTCCAGGTTTTCCTTGACCATGAGAACCCTGTCTATAGTTGTCTGGCTATTCCAGTCTGCAAATAGTCAGCATGCATGCAGTGTGTATTATTTCAAATCTGAAATATTCTGTCATAAAAAGGATTCCGCTTCAGTCACTTCCAGAATGATTCATTTCTGTACGGAGTAAGGTTGCACTTGTAAAACTGCCAAAATCCAAAACAAAACCTCCTTTGACCACAAAATAACATGAAAAATTGTGAGGCTAATATGAAATAACAGAGCCTGATTTAATTTATAAAAATGACTGTAAACACACGTAAAAGACACATGGATATTTTGAACTTAACACTTTTGCTCAGGACTGTGAGAATTCACAGTATAATCAGAGTCAGAGTACTTGCCTGTAGTGAGAATGTGAGCTCCAGATCTGTCTCCATCATTCCACTGGGTGGGAGGACGTACTCATTTGATCTCAGAAGACGCTTAGAACCCTGGAAGACAAAGTAAAGCAAAGTTTCATTGTAAGCACATTTATAAATGCCACATTTCAAAAATGATACATCAGGGGCTCCCTTTGGAACAATAGAATAGATCTTTATTGTCATTGTTTTCAACAACAAAACACAGTTCAGCAGCTCCCAGAATGACAGTATAAACAAATATAAAATAGCAAAATTGAAATAGTAAAATATATATATATAAAATCAAGATAACAGAATGAAGTGAGGTGACACTACTGTATATACATATGGGGTTATTGCACTTTCAATTCCAAAAAAGAAATAGAAGAAAAAAAAAAAGGTTGTGGAAAAATACCCACAAATCCCTCATCTTATGTTGTTTTCTGAAGCAGATATCTATCAGACTACAGTGACTGAGTGTGCAGGCCTTATTTTAGGACCAGCCTGCTTCACATTCACACATTTATGTAGATTCACACCTTGAGGAAGCCCAGTACAAACAGTCCTCTACTCCTTCACTGCTTTCTAGAGAACAGTGCTACTACAACAAGTAGAATATGGGTCAGATGCCCTGCTCTGGGACATATCAAGAGAATCAGAATCAGCAAGCAAGTTTGCAGTTGCAAGGAATTTACCTTGGTGTTTAAGTTGCATACAGTAAATAATAAACATATTAAAAAAGGTAAACAATAAAGCAAAGCACTGCTACAGTTAAGAACATAAATACAGAATAGATACATTACTATACTATACTATTAATAAAAAGTATGGAAAAATGCACTATGACAAATATGTGCAATAAAACAGTGTTAGAAAGGAAAAGAAAGCTGTACAGTTTGTGCAAACAATATTGATCATGGGGTTGTGCAGCATATATAATATGTGTAATGGCCAGGTGTAATAGTCTAGGATTTGTGTTAATGTAACGTGTGGTGACTGTGGGTGGGGGGTTAAGAGTCAGTGGGGGTCCCGGGCATTGTTGATGAGGCACACTGCAGAGGACAAGAGGTTTTCCTAACTGACATATGGATTCAAAAGCAACCTAATTACAGGCCTGCTTCAGCTTCAACCTCTCAGCTACTGCTACCCTCAGCATCTTAGAAACAACTGATTCTTAATCATGCCTTGAGAGGATGTTTGGTCAAGGTGGAACTGTCACCTGAAAAAAAGTTTCTATATTAGATAAGTTTCTATAGCTGCTATTATGGTGCAGCCACTGTTTTAAGTCGCTAATCAGAACCACATTTTATTTTATTATCTAATGCTTGCTATTCTGTTTGAGAGAGACTCATCACCTAAGGTAATTTTGGCAGCCGGCACACACTTGTTGTGGCCTAACAGCACAGGGATCTAAATGCCAGGTTGTGGAAGTGTCCTCAGAGGACCTGTCGCGACCCTTGGCCCTGGCGCGTTTCTCTTACAAGCCTCGGATTAAAGTCTATCATGCTCCTCTTCAAGTTACAGTTTAATTCTTCTAAAACCAAGCTTCTTTTTCTACCTCTTCTAATTTTCAGTCAGAGTGTGAACGTGAGAACAGGAACAGCTTGTCAAGGCTCGGTTTCACGATTTAATGTCAAGCTGCGAGTGCCGAAGACAGGCATCTGTTGTGTAATATATTTGGCAACTCATCAACTGCTGTAAAATAATTCATAAGTCATCAGAGCTTAGTTCAGATGTCTGCTAAACCTAAATAGAATTAGGTAAGACTTGGTGAGTGGCAAGGATATCCTGTATCTGGCTTAATACCCTAGAAACTAGTAATAGTCCGATGCAGTGGGTAAAAAATTTGATCCTCATGTCATCAGAGCTGCTAAATCATGTAACAGACACCAAATGAAATGGTTGGGTGTGTGCTGGGGAACCATCACAGGATACCAGAGGGGGTTAGCTCCATTCAAGGATGTAGTGGTGCCTCAGCAGGTACATCCCATGCATGAGTGATTTTAAATAATGTATTGTACACGTAGTATTTAAATGACAATGCATGTTTCATACAGGCACAAAAGCGGAGCAGTGCTTTGTAATTTCAGTATTTTCACTCCATTATCTGTTCTTCCAAACATAAGGTGTGTTCGAAACCGTTCTCTATCACGGAAATAGTGCACTATACAGTCATAGTGTGTTCGAATTCTCAGCGGTTAATTTCATTCACTATAGTCTACTATAAAATACCCACAATGCACAGCTAATTTGAGCGTACATGCGTGTACACTACATTTTACTCCAGTATACCACAACGCAACGCGGTCGTGTTTTCCCAGAGGAGAAGGAGAAGCAGAAGGACTCGTTTGGTCATTCCCTATAGCCTATATAGTTCACCATTTAATAAACCACTACATAGGGAATAGTGAGTGAGTGAATGAGGGAATGGTTTCAAACACAGCTATAGTCATTTTCGGTCTAATCACACCTGCCAACTCAAGAGTGGATAGATGACACCGAGGCCAGGAGTTACAGTCAGGAAAACAAACACCCCAAGGGTCTCACCTTGTGGGCCACAGAAGGCAAGAGCATTACGAGGGTCTATCACAGCCAACGGAGATGGCATACAGTACATACCCACACTTCAAGTAATCAACTCCCGAGTACCAACCAAGCAATGTTAATAGCTGAATGGAAGAAAACCAAAACACAAGATACACATAGCTTAATATGTCACACAGAACTTACACCACACAAACCCATTTTCTTCTCCATTGAAAATGAAAGCTCTTTGACAAATAAGCTGCTGTTAAGGCATTCTCCAACTTCCAATTTTATCCTCCGCAAACAGCCTCTGAATATTTGAGTGAACTGAATGTTTCCGGAGGCTCAGTAGCCCATTAGCACTGGGTCCTGGGTTTGATTATTAGACCGGGTTTCTTGTCCACAGTTTACATGTTCTGTCTGTTCTACTCAAATCAAGCAGGGTTGCATCTGATGGATTATTTAGATTTAAAAAAAAAAAAAAAAAAAATCCTTATTACATTATTCAGACCTTTCATTTCTCATTCACTTCCACCTCTTGCATGAAGTTGGAAACTTCCAAGTCTTCCTACAAACTTGTTACAGTATACACAAGCGTGCAATACTCAGAGAACACATAACATTGTGTTCTAGTGTTCCTTATAAAATAAAGGAACATTTTAAAAGAACATTTACTGCAGTGCCAAGTGATTTAAATGCATGAAATGAAACCAAAGCTTTGAAGAACTAAAGGGAACATGGGAATAAAGAATATTTAGCTTTGCTGACACTTGCAAAGCTACGGAGCCCCCTTGGGCCATTTTAAAAGTGCTGTAGTACAACTAGCAGGAGACAAGTTATTATTGAGGTAATTTTGGAGACATTACTTTATTTAATTATTAAATTAATAGATATTTTTGTGTCGGTGTTGTAGTTTGTAGACGGTCCCTAAGCACTCCTCTTACTGCAGTCTCACCGCCAGTTGCTACTAAAGACCAATGTTATTTCTCCAGGTCGGAGGACGGCTCGTTGTTAACCGTACTACGTTAGGAAAGATGCATCGTTTGTGATTTAATAACATTTTGCTATAAAGTAATTGATCCCGGAAGTTCCAATCTGTGAATATCTTTCTAACTTTGCTCACTTTTATAAAACCGAGGGCCGGGATTATGAATCTGTGCTCACAGTTTATGAAACCGAGAGCACGGATTATGAATCCGTGCGTACAGTTTATAAAACCAAGGGAACGGAATATGAATCCGTGCTCACAGTTTATGAAACCGAGGGAACAGATTTTTATTCTGTGCGCACAGTTTAGTTGTTTTTTTTTTCCCCTCAGCTGACCCCAGGGGGTACAAAGCATTTAGTTGAAATAATAATTTTTCTATCCAGCCTAATGGCATAATATGGTCTACAGAAGGACATGTTGAAAGTACCTTGACAGTAGCTGCAGCCCTTGTTTTGTATACAAAGACAAAAGAGGGTAAATCTCTGTCTGAGTCTGACCTTGTCACTAACTTGAGCTCCACAAAGAGGCCTTGTATGCACTCTCTTCTCATGCTCAGTGGCTGGTACAATGAATCAAGGCACAAAAGCCGAGCACTCTCAAACTGCCTGACATGCATTAACAATACAGAGCATTGGCAAGGAAAGCTTGTACTGAATGTCCTTTGCCCCCATCCACCCCCCAACCACCTTCTCTCACCCTCCCCTGCTGCAAGGTTCTCCACTGTTTTTCTGGGGCCAGATGGGGGGGGATGTTACAGCCCCTCTCCACAAGCCTGTGGGAAAAGGTTCAACTTTACACTTCTTCTCAAGGTTACTTTTGAATGTTAAATTCTTTAAAATTGGCTCTCCTTTTTGCAGCAAAGGCAGGAAGTGATTTAGGGTCAGGGCAAGAGCTCAATGTGCAATTGTAATAAAGAGGTTTAAAAGGCATTTTGAGGCTACTGCTTTCACCCAATACACACACATAATTGGATCATATCTGCGTGGACTGCAATCGGGTGTGCTTTGGACAGCGGCTTGCGCTGAAATGAGGACTGCACGTATTTCCTATCATAATCCAGCTGACATCAATGTCTGGCTGAAACCTCAGGCAACAGCACACACAAAATACAGGACACAAGCTGCATAATCGTGTAATGCAGTGCAGCACTATACCACATTGCAACCCAATGTGCAGAAAATGTAGCAGAGGGTTGGCTGGGGAGGCCTCAGCTACTTGAAGTGACCCAGTGGTCTCCAGGGTGAGAGACAGAAGACTTATCTCCAAGGGAACACAGAACATCCTGCAGAATAAACTGCAATCTCATCATCCCTGCTGCTCTGGCTTTGGGAGACCATCCAAATGGTTAGCATTGCAGGGGATGTGCGTGTGCGTGTGTGTATGTGTGTTTGATTCCTATTCTGCGCACTGGCCACTTAACCTGATGAGACCCAGGAGAGAAAAGAGACGGCCACTGTATGCTGAACAGACAACCGATGGCATGCTGTAATGAGGCTTTGTCATTCACTGTCTGAAAACAAACCCCTCTTATTCCTCCGTCATCTTCTCCGACTGTCTCTTTATCCCCTCAGCGTCTCTGTTCTCCCTAACCAAACCTGCTGGAAATTGCATTTAATGCTCCAGTTCCGGAGCTGCGGTGAACAGAGCTGTGCTCGGCTGTCCCCCAGGCGGCTCAACAGAAATGGTGAGATTTCACGCTCTGGAGACAACGTAGCTCATAGATAAAGCCACACTTGGTTGGTTGCTTTCCCCTTTAGGATGACAGTAAAAGGGAGATGATTTGTTTCTCTTTAAATAGAAATCACCCAGTGCTGCTTAAAACTTCAATTCAATTTCAAAATGAAGGGAACAATATTGAGAGAGGGAAAGAAAAATGGTCAATTACTGAGAGCAGTAACTACAGACACAGTGGTTTTGATATAAAACGGGTTTGAAGTTTGAAGGCTCTTTCCTGAACTGTTTTCCTAAACAGCTATATAAGTTGTAAACTTAAAAATCTATATATCTATATATATATATATTTTTTTTTTTTAAAAGATACTGCAGTCTGTGTCTGGACAATAAGGAATGGAGAAAACAGCAGTATCTACAAACACAATGTGTTGCTCTTTCCTGTTTGGCTTACTTTGAAGTAATTAGCTAGTTTTATAAATTCATCTGTATCTAAATACATTTCAATATGTGATTTAAAAGGTCATCTAACTACATGAAATCAGATGAACTCCACTAGAGTCAGAGGCTGCAGAGATGGCAGTTGCTGCTCCTATGCTAAGCTAGGCTAGCAGCATTAGTTTGTCTGGTGTTACTTTTTTTTGTGGCTAACATAGAAGCTTTTGCTCAGTCTTCTTTTTATGTGGCACCGACTCTTTCAGGTAAAAGTTACAGAAAAGGTTGGCTCCCTCTAGCTCCTCTCTTCTCGCTTTTAGAAGAGTCCAATTTTCAAATTCTCGTTCTCTGTGGATTTTCTGGGCGACTGCAGTCAAGAAAGTTTGAATGAGTTTTTCCCTTTGAGAATTATTTCCACATGGCAACCTCGGGGCAGTGTGTTCATATGTGTGTCCGTGCACACTTAAGGAGACCTCACTGGTCTTAATTCTCTCTCAGAATCAACCGTTTCAGAAGCAGTAGACCATCATCTTTACAACCGCTACTAGGCTTACTGATGAGTACGTTTTTTTAAAACTGTGAGGCCTGTCTGCAGAGTATAGGAAGGTTTCCAACACTCTGTCACTAACAGAAGAGTCTATGATCTTAAAGGTCCCATGACATGCTGCTTTTTGGATGCTTTTATATATGGCTCAGTGGTCCCCTAATACTGTATCTGAAGTCTCTTTCCCAAAATTCAGCCTTGGTGCAGAATTACAGCCACTAGATCCAGTCCCACAATGAGCTTTCCTTAGTATGTGCCATTTCTGTGTATGTAGCTTTACATGCTATTGAGGAGGAGAGGGGTGGGGCAAGGTGGAGGGTGGGGGTGTGGCTTTGACCAACTGCCACTTTGCCACAAAGCAGAGAAAATGGAGGTAACCTTGCTCCTTATGACCTCATAAGGAGAAGATTCCAGATCGGCCCATCTGAGCTTTCATTTTCTCAAAGGCAGAGCAGGATACCCAGAGCTCGGTTTACACCTATCACCATTTCTAGCCACTGGGGGACCATAGGCAGGCTGGGGGAACGCATTTTAATGTTAAAAAACCTCATAAAGTGAAATTTCCATGCCATGGGAAAATGGTGTTATGTCAATTACACAACATTGGAATATCATGATGAAATCGGTTGACAGCTGCAACTTTGCTTTATAAAAAAACCCAACTTTATTTCTGCTTTATTTTAGAAGTATTTTGTTTCTTTTTCTTACACACACACACACACACACACACACACACACACACACACACACACACACACACACACACACACACACACACACACACACACACACACACACACACACACACACACAAGAGCAGATGCTCACACATTGAAACATACCCTATCTCCCTCCTACCCAGCCATCTGCTGGTTTTTGCAATCAATTATGTAGAATATCTTGCAATATCTATACATACTGCAATAATGGTAACATTTTAAATGTCAGCGTTAAGGTATTTCACAATGTGATCTCTTTGAATTTAGCATTTAAAACCATACACAATGTTGAATGACAACCGTGAGACTATGCAACACATGTTAACCCACCCACCTGGATTTTGACAGCTATAGACAGGGAGTTCAGCTCTTTATCCAGTTCTTTGAGGACGACCAGCTTTTTCAGCGTGAGGCTACACAGTCTGTGGAAAAGAGAAAGAACAAGAGAGGGGGAGAGAAATAGAGATTAGTAGCATGGCTATCGCAATATGAGCACGCCTTCATGACATGCTGTTAGCACCTGGGGATGAAAAGCACAGCTGACAAAGCAGCACTCACTACAGTTTATTTCTACTTTTGTCTCGATTCTTTCTTCAGGTCAGCATGCAAGATAATAACAACAGGCAGCAATTAGGTTTCGCCAATGCCAAGAAAGCAAGTCGGTACTGGTAAAAATGTGAACGGTACCAAACCCTATTCCGCATGCTGCTACACATTAACATGTTGAACACAGAGGCTTAAAACAAGTAAGAATCATATAAAACAAGTACATTCAAATATACTGTATTTAATCAGAAAATCACATCTAGGTTAGAGGGTCCCTGTGGACGCCTCTAAGGTCCGACCTATCTTGTAGAACACTGAAGCAGATAAAAAAAAAAAAAAAAAAAAATTCAATGCCAGAAGGCTAAAACCAGCCACAACCTCAATTCCCAGCCTCTTTCATGGATTCACAGCAATTTGTGACCTTTCAAATCCCCCTTCCTTTGCCTCTAAGGCAAGACACTCCACAGAAAGTCAACTACTCACAAGCCAAGTTTGCTAAACTTCCTCCTGACCCACTTTTCCCACAAGTCCTGCTGCATTAAATTGTGATCAGTCTGAGCCAGAGTCAAACGAGTCGAAGAAAGACAAAGCAAACACATAGCTATCCAGACACCCACTTTCCCTGAGAACCACTCCGCAACACTCATCAACTTCTTTCAGGCACTCCCTTTTAGGTAAGCATGATTCACAAAGACTCATTATGACGTTCAAGAACAAGGGAAATTGTAGCGTTAGAGATGACAACGATGGGGTGGTCTGTTTAAAAAAATATTTTGAATAATATTGAATATTGTGGGGCATAGACAATATGTACATTTGTCAAGACTTAAATACGTTTAAAAGGTTGAGAGGTAACTTTTGAAAACAAGGGAAATGATGTAAATGTACTGTATTTATATAGCGCTTTTCTAGTCTTAACAACTACTCAAAAGCGCTTTAACATAGTACAGGAACCATTCACACACTGAGGCTGCCGTACAAGGTGCCTCGGGGTTGCAACTCGGGGTTCAGTGACACTTCGGCATGGGACTGCAGGGCCAGGGATCGAACCCCCAACCTTCCGATTGGCAGGCAACCGCTCTACCACTGAGCCACAGCCGCCTCTGAATGATACGGTCTTGTACTTTATTAGGTTGACTTTTATATTCCACAATGCATTTTATGTCCTCTTTTTACCAGAATAACACTACATGGTTATGTTGTTAGTTTTTTTGTTTTAAAAAGGTCCAGTGTGTAACGTGTTTAGTTGTTCATTATCAAAATCTGTGTTGCCCGTTCACAAACTTGTCCTTTGTCATGAATATTTACCACCACCATCAATTCCAAGTATTCCTTTTGGCTTGAAATTTTACATTTACAGTTGATTGTGATATATGATCTCAACGCTAGATGGGAGAAACTCCTACACATTGGACCTTTAAATTCTAGTTCCACCACCTTTTTTCAATCATTGACATTATGAAGGAATGTGATCACTTTGTGTTTGCTTCCATCAGTGTCATACTTTCATCATTGAGAGAGAGAGAGAAAAAAAAAGGACATTTGATATGTTTATTTATACTTAATTAACAGCATAGATGGAAACGGAAGGAAGCTAGCCAAAGGTCATTAGATGAAGAGAAATGTTCATCGAAGCAGCCAACAGAATGAAGAGGGGTGGGAATCACCAGAGGCCCCAAGATACAATATTACCACGATACTTATGTCACGGTACGATATTATTGCGATTTTAAACATATTGCGATATTCTGCGATATATTGACATTTCTAACCTTTTTTTCCAACTTTAAGTTATGTCCCTAAAGGAAAACTTTGTCTGTTTTATCTGCGGACCTCAGCAGAAAAACTCAACTGCACCATCTAGTGGCCTGAAAAAGCAATCCATTTTAATATTTCAGCGCCAAAAGTTAAATTCTCATGTGCATTTTTTATAATATAAGATTGATCCTTGGCATCCGTGTATCAAAACAGTGTTGCCACGAAAAATATTGCGATACTATAATGTATAAAAAAAAAAAAAAAAAAGGAACTTGGTGTTCCTGTGAAGAATCTCCCTACGTCCCAAATCGGACATTTTACTGGAATCATTTGAACGCAAATTGCCGAACCACTTGGCTGCACGGTAACTTAAGTTACTTTCTGTGCGTTAGAATAACAAATGCAAATCTATTTGAGGCTGGAGTAATTAAATGTTAAACCTGGTCGGTACCGCATGGACCCAGCTTGCCTTATGGGGAGGATGAGTCACCACCAGTCAGCCACAGCATTTGTGTGAGGAGGGAGGGAGTGAGGGAGACAGAAAGCAGGGCTGATGGTTTAACAACAACTCCATCCCATCACAGCTCTCTCTCTCTCTCTCTCTCTCAGTGGACTGGGATTCACATGTAATTAAAAAGGCTGCAGGCGCTGAAGGGGTCACCTAGGGAACCAGGGATTTTTTGTTTATTAGACAGAGGTGTTATCTCCACTTCTGCCTGCAACTGTGTTGTGCTGCAAGTGAAACTCGTGGCCATCTGTCCTGGCCTGGTGCCAGCCTGTCCCTGTGCTTCTGCCCAGTGCCAGTTCACTTTGCCGCCCAATCAGTGACTGCAGTGACAGACCAGGTGTCACACGAAAGCACTAATCATTGAGATAAAATAGCTGGAAGACATGCACTGTGTCAAGAATGATTCAGCTAGTTTTACAAAGGATTGTCGGTCTGGAAATACTATGTGTTCTTGATTACAGGAATATATGGGGGCTGTCATTTGTGGTATGGTCTCCCCTCCACTCAACAGACACTGGCACACACTCAAGATCAAAATAGGGGCTTGCAGAGGCCATTTGAAAGATGCATTAATCCTCCATTTTGGCATGTCATTCCCACATTCCCAGAGAGAGCCTGGGGTGGGATCAGAGCGCGCCTCTCTGTGCCAAACAGGACCAAAACACAACCGTGTTATCAATCCATTGAGAAGACAGGGTGGGCGGAGAAGTTATACAGCAGTCTCCAGTTCAATATTTCTGTGAATAGGCGGTGGAAAGCAAAGATAAGTGAAACATGTTCTGTCTGTTTCCCAGTTGATAAGAGCCCACAGGGGAAATCCCTCTCTCAGTTTCAGTGCTTGCGTTGGTTAAGCCAACACATCGCCTGCCAAGCTCTTCTGATTGGGTCATCATTGTTATAGACTGGGTTTATTGATCCTCACATGCACACTAGTAACCTGGTTATATGGACTCTTGCTGGTGTGGATCATACTCAGGACCAATGGTGGAAAATAACCAAGAACATTTACCCAAGTACTGCACTTTAGTACAATTTTCAGTAAGTCTACTTCACTTAAGTATTTCCATTTTATGCTACTTTATACTGAACTACATTTCAGAGGTAAATATTGTACTTTTTACTCCACTACATTTATGACAGACGGATATAATTATCAATTACTTTACACAATAGGAGAACATGTATGCTTAACAATATTGTTAAAAGAGAAAAACAGTGGTCTCCAACGTGGCTTGTGACTCCTTATATAAAAGCAGTGTTTAGGTGAGGGCCACCTTGTCTAGGGTTGCAAAGGGGTGGAAATTTTCCAGTAAATTTCCGCAAACTTTCCATGGAAAGTTTAGCTGGGGAATTTTGGAAACATTCCAATTTGGAAACTTTCATGGGAATTAATGGGAATAAACTGGATATTTTTAATATTGCTTTCCATGGAAAGTTTAGCTGGGGAATTTTGGAAACATTCCAATTTGGAAACTTTCGTGGGAGTTAATGGAAATGATGGGAATTTGGATGGGATGTAGTCCTTGGGCTCAAATGCAGTACTGTCTTCAATCAGCTTCAATCTGTTGCTGAATGTTGGATTCTAGAAATGATCTGTGCAGAGGGTGTGGCCTCAATAGCCCTGCAGTAGGCTAAGTAGTAGCCCAAATCATTGACCTTTAGCTTAACATATGAAGGTAGCTAGCATGCTGCCTTTGATTTACTATGGTTATGGTTATATGCGTGCTAAGCTAACCATCAGCGCTGTCTATTGTTTCCAGCCTATCAAGAACAAGTGGGCTATACAATTAACACACACATAGGTTAATAGCAATGGGTTATGTATTACTAAATAAATATTCAGTTTATTCCCATTAATTCCCATTAATTCCTGTTAATTCCCATTTATTCCCATGGAAAGTTTCCATTTTCCCGGAATTCTGCAACCCTAACCATGTCGTATTGCAAATAGACATTTCCTGTCTAAAACTAGCTCCACCTCGATCAGTAAAATGCTTTGCAAGGATCCTAAACGAGGACACGGTCTAAGACTGTCCCCCCATCATACACATACAGTATATTTATTATTATTACAATGTTTTAATGCACAAATTGAAGGAACTGACAGGATTATATTTTACTGGAATTGCATTTTATGTATGATCTCACGTGACAAATAAATTGATTAATTGATTTCATAATGTAATATATAATAATACATCAGTCATAGGGGGAATTTTACTGCAGAAACATTCCTTTTACTTTTGATACGTTACAGTATAATTCAGGACTTCTACTCCGCTCACATTTAACCTTCAACACGGTGAGGGGAATAAATAGGTCACAGTTGAAGATCAATGTAGGAATCAAAATGATGACCTAGGCTAATTGCAGTAATTCCATTACTAGCATGGCCATATAAAACAACTGAGTGTCATAGCATGTTAAAATGAAAAGTTATTGACTGCTCTGACGGGGGGGTGCCCACTAGGTGCCTGAGCACTCTACAGCTAATAGGTTTAGCC
This sequence comes from Perca fluviatilis, assembly GCF_010015445.1. Lineage (NCBI taxonomy): Eukaryota > Metazoa > Chordata > Actinopteri > Perciformes > Percidae > Perca > Perca fluviatilis. The sequence goes on along the minus strand of NC_053130.1, from coordinate 24,085,929 downwards.
TGTATGGCCTCACTCACAGCAGCGTGAGTAGTTCTGGCCCACCTAAGCCCATTAGTGTGTCCAAGTCACTCGATGTGCCGTCATTAACTGTTGGCCTTTTCGGCCTCTAAAATAAAGCGAGGCCATTAGAATATGACGCCATTTGCCTCTTTTAGAGTATACAGCCTGCTCAAAGTGACGTAGAAATATAACTAAGGAAATGTATGGAGGTGCTCTTATTTGTGTGAAGAAAAAGGCTTAGGCATAAAAAAAAAATTTGTTTGGTTCCGGTTGGTTGTCAGTTGAGGTCATGGGTCAGTAGGTAGGGTTGGGTACCGTTTGGATTTTTACGATTCCGATGCCGAACTGGTACTTTTAAAACGATTCCGATTCCTAAACCGATTCTTGAAAAACTGAAAAATGACATAAAAGAAAGGCTTTTTATGGAGTTTATTTATTTTTTTATTGAAAATTATTTAAATTTAACAATATATTAATGTTTTAAAGTACTTAAATATGTAATAAGTAAACCTAAGTCACCTAACACACAGCTACAATAATTTAACAAATAACAGTTAAACTATTAACAAGTAACAACAAAATAAATGTTGAGTTAGTATGCCAACCAGCTTCAAAATTTAGCCGTTCTTTTGCAGAAAAGTGACCATATTTGCCTTCTCTGGCAAGATAGGACACCTCTCCTGACTTATGGCATGTCCTGCACCGGAGAAAACTCTCTCAGACGGTGTCCAAGAGGTCTGTACACACACACAGGTATGAGTTTGAAAGGACAGACAATTTGGGGAGGCTGTCTCGCCTCCCCCACCACCAGGCTACAGGCTCTTGTCCTGAACGATAGACTAGCAGAGTAAGTGTAATGTTTACTAGCGATCACGTGCAGTCAGTGAATGGTTAATATGCTTTCACATCCGTTTTGGTGAGCCCAGAGGGAAAATATGCCATTTTAAAAGGAGCATACATTTACGGTGGCTAGCTAACGGTAGACTACAGAGAAAGTGGGGTTTTTTTACGTACGTTTCAGAGCGTGTACAAAAAGGCGTCTATCAGCAGGGATTGTAGAGTGCGTGTCAGGGGAATAGCGCGGACACGCGCTTCACACCGCGAGCGGGCACGTGCGCCACTTGGCAGAAAAGGGAGAAAGAAAAAAAGAGTCTGCCGCTGTCCGGAGCAACAGAGGGAAAATATTTCAGTCGGAACCGAAATTCGCGTTCTAATCCGGTCCGAATACTACCGTTTGCATAGGAACCGGTACCATAGTGGAACCGGGTTTCGGTACCCAACCCTATCGGTAGGGAATTTATTTTATTTTTTATTTTTTTCCGAGTGGCAGCAAGGGATAGGTAGGACATTTATTTTTATTTTCCTTTACAGTAGTGATGGATATTTTTTCATAACCTAGCCTACCTGTACTACATGTACTCTACCACCTTGTGTGTCCCAGCATGTCACACACACACACTCTCTCTCTCTCTCACACACACACACTCTCAAAATTAACTGTTACTAATGTAGGCTAATTAAAAACCGACTGGTAATTTTTTTTTTTAATGCCTTAGACAAACAACCTCATCTATAGAGAAAAGACTATAAATCTGCATTGAAATATCTACAACAGGAACAGCTCCTCAACCATAGCTACTGTATTCCATATAGCAAACAGCCATGACAACATCAACCCTATCTTTTTTTTTTTTTACCGGCCCATTAATGCCTTTTTATTTTATGGATTAATTTAGGCACAGGGAGGAGGATAATAAATTAAGAAATAGTGTGAAGCCCTATGACAAAATCAAACTAAAACCCCCAGGACTTTTAATTCACTCCTTATTAGACAGGGCATACAGAGCTCTACCTTATCAGTTCAGTTAGGCAGCAATGAATATTGGTTTAAACCTTATGCACGTCATCATTATTGGATGTTATTAGGTGGAATAAGAACTGAGAGCTTCTGCTGAAGTCATTGAGTTAGGAAAGATGGTGCGTCTGAGGCTACTCTCAAATCCTTTCACTTTTATCTGTCCTAGACAAACAAAACAACTTATCAGGCAGTACACTCAAACAGCCGTGGTCAAATATTTGGCTTCTGATAAGAGGCCTGTGATTGTGGGTTATATAGTATGGTGCATTATCTTTTCTCGGCTGCTTCATCCATCTTCTCTACAGCAATAACAAGGGCCCTGTTCAGACCTGGCCCTAACATGCGTCTTGGGTGATCACAAGTGGACAGCTCTGAGTGCGTCAGTGCACACCTGGCATTAGAATGCGTCTCCACATGCGCCGTGAGTGGCCACTTGTGACTGTATCTCACCTCCCCGCTAAATATGCAAATCAACATGTACATCATTTCCATTTGCAAAGACCAAATGCATTGTTGTTTTTAACCAGCGGGGTGGCAGAATGCACTTCCTGTGCCTAGTCAAAAAAAAGAAGAAGAAATTAAAACAATACAGACTGGTCCTATTCCTTGGCGAGTTCCAGCCAAATGAAATCGCCCAAGATGTTTGACGTACTCGTAATATATCTCTATGGTCTTTTTTGAAAATTTCAGACGACAAAGCCAGCTTACGTGATTTGAGAACTCTATACCATTGTGGCCATTGCAGCCTAGACCACTTCCGAATGTGGTTTAACAATCAAATCTCAATGCGTCTTGGGCAGAGGTGTTAATCTTCACTGATCTCCCGATTCGATTACGATTATCATGTCAGCGATTCAATTCGATTCGATATCTCGATGCATCAAATACATTTTTCTATTATAGCCACGTAGGATATTTAATTCATAGCTTTTCAAGCTTCAAAAACAAAACATTCTGCAGTGCTCTAATACTAAATAAAGTGGATACATAAAACTACAGCACTGAGCACATGGCACTTCCTTAAATTGTAAATAGAAATAATCAATTATGAGCCTGCCGATTATTGATGCAGCATTGTCCATGTCCACGATTCGATGCATCGATTATTTGATTAATTTCAACACCTCTAGTCTTGGGTGCATTCACACCTGTACTTAGAGCTGTCCACTTGTGAGCTGATAACCCAAGACACATGTTAATGCCAGGCCAAGAAGACTTCAGAAGAAAAAGTAAACATTTAAAGCTTTCACAGTTCAAGGAAGGTCCAAGGTTACCACTTCATCACTTAAAGCCTTTTAGATCGACTGAATCACCAGTGACACTGAGAGGCTAAAAAGAATGTATTAACACACGTGTGTAACTACACCTACATATCATACACACAAATGTTTTACAACTGAATGGAGGAGATAGTCATGTTGCCATGTCTCTCTCTCTTTCTCCCTTCCAGTGCAGACTGAATAACTTGGCCCACCCGTATTAAAGCGTTGCTGGAACATCAGAGGAAACCAAATCAATTGTGGGAGGTTGATTAAAGGTTGACAGCATGGGTGGAAGTCAGGGAGCAGAGCCCAGGGAGAGAGAGAGAGACACACACACACACACACACACACACACACACACACACACACACACACACACACACACACACACACACACACACACACACACACACACACACACACACACACACACACACACACACACACACACACACACACACACACACACAGTGAATAATCCTTTTTGTTAGCCCCTTTCTGACCTCACCCTCCCCTGAGTCAGGCTGGCTTTCTTTAACACACACATGGGGCCTCACACAGGTTTCTCTCATGTCGGGTCTCAAAGAGAACTGGCCCGACACCAAGCTTTGGCCACTCCCTACTTTGAGTTTGGCTCTTTGGTAAAATGATAGGTCTGTCTGGAGACTGCTTATGTGACAGCAGGCATAGTTTGTATTACACGGACATCAAAAGGTAATTTGGTAATAAAAAGTAAACCCCAAATCTGAAATCAACTCCACAGACACTCTGCATCAGATTTGAGAAGATGTCACTGGCGGCATGTGAGGGAATAATCGTTGCGATGAAGGCGAGAACATTGAGACCACAGAGCTTTCCCTCGGTTGATTCCTTGTTTTTAAAAAGTCAGAACAAAAAAGAAGCCAATCACATAGGGATCTTTTGTTCACATGATGATGAAAATTAAATCTTGAAGAGCTATACATATTTAATGTTCCCACAATGAAAAATCCTTGTGGAACTCATACAGCTACAGTTGACAACAATGCTTTTGGAAAGAATTGTTTCAGAAAGTCTAGCTTACTAGGTTAAAAAAAAAATACTTCCATTACATGTATTTCACAACATCCCTCAAGAGTGTTTCTGGTCTGGACTGGTGTCAACAAACACAGATCCCGTCTACATCAACATCCTTCAAAGCCATCGGTCCAAGAAAGGCTGGCGTGCGAGAGTACATGTGGCTACTATCTCGATGCTATTTCTGGACCACTTTAGTGACAGCAGCATCTTGAGTAACTTGTTATTGAAACACTCTTAAAGTTTAAGAGCCTACAAAGAGACATCAGCTCAGTGGTCAAAGCCTTATGTTGAGATATGGCTGCGGAGTGTCAATGCTTATGTTCCCATTTGTCTCAGTTGAAAAGACCGTAGTAGTGATCTTACCATCTGAACATTTATAGGGCCGAAAAAAAAGGAATCATGCAAATATGGACATGGTGCTCATACACTACAAATAAATGTGCAAGGCACCGAGAGAGAGGCCAACAAAGCCTTTTTAATTGAATGACATGCTGCCTAAACAAAAACACACTTTTGTAATTCTTTTCCCCCTGGTCAGCATTCTAGTTGATGTTTTGCCAGTTCCATGCCCTCGGATCACTGCACAGCAATGGTCAGAGGCACAAAGCAAGGGGGATGAGGAGGATGGAGGATAAGTGATGTAACAGAGGGCTGAATGAAAAAGACACTGTCTATGTTTGGTATGCGCTGGGGGGGAGGGGGCTTCCAAGCTAGGAAAAGACTTCAAGTAATGCTTTTAGTGCTTTCAATGGGCTATTTCTCGTATTCTCTGCTTGAGATGTGAAGGCGGTCACATTCTTTTAATAAAACATGCTTGAACATAATGTTCTGTGTGAGATTCTTAAGGAAGCTGTGTATGGTGCTTGCTTGTATGTGGGGGACTGACCAAAAAAGCCCTTTGTCTCCAGTCAATGCCATTGCTTAGGGAAGGCAAAGCACTTTGTTCTTTCATAACACTATTATTTGTTCATGTTTAGTTACATAATTTAGTCCAAATAAAGGGAACGCTGGTCTAAAAGCTACTTCTGAATATTTTATTCTCCTACAAGAAAAACGGGGGCAAATCTATTCACGGCGAGGCATATGGAACTTGCGAGATTTGCTCAGGAAGCAATACACGGACGTTTCCTTTCCTTACATTTGAGATTTTATTCATGGCCCTTTCAATCATATTGTAAACAAATGGAAAAGGCGCAAAACAAAGCCCTACATTCTCAAATCCATACCCACACCACGCACATGAATAAATCATCCTCTTTACATTTTTGGTTTCAATTTCAGTTTTTAGATATGGGATTTAAATATGGGAAAGAAATGGAGATTGTAACACACTGAGGCTAGAGAGGGAACAGAGAAGTAATTAAAGAGAATAATGGTAGTTAATTTAGAAGGAGCTAAATTAATTTTTTAATCCAACCTACATTAGGAGCGATGAAGACAAATCCACAAAGATTGAAAGGATCGGTTTTAACAACTTCACACAGTAGAATGTGCCATGCAAGCTTAGCATGCACTTAGGCTTGCATGCAAAAGCTAGTTTAACCCCCAAATATCTGGTTGTACAGTATGTGCCAGATGGCCATATGCTGGTCGGACTTTAATTCCCTCAACGAAATCTTCTCAAGCTCACAGTGAATAAGGAGGAAGAGGCTGTGACCAGGATACACAAAGAACAACAGCAATCTATTCACTTGGCAAGGCCTGGTTTCTGTGACTGTTAAGTTAATGTGTGATTCACAACTGAATGGTCACAAACAAGAAAACAGGACTCAAAGGTTAAAAGCAAAATAAGATTGAAATCAAACCAACCTTTGATAAGTAACCTTCATATGATGGCTTGTGATGTGCCAAAGAGGTTGGTAAAGCCACAGTCATAGGCTTGATGGGGGACAAGTCGTGTGTCTGTTTTGACTTTTTGATTCTAACACATTGCTGAATGTCAGAGGTCGGCATTAAGGCAGAAATTACAAATCTTTTAGATTTGTGACAATAAACATTTCACTTCAGGCATTCATTCTCATCATGCAAAACAACAGATGGTGTGCACTCATTAACTACAACACAATGCAAAATATTTTGTAATGAGATGGCAGCTTAAAGCCTGGTCAGAAGTCGCGTGATTAAGCTAAACAGAGCCCTTACAATGTTATTTAGAAATAGGCCTAAAACGATGTGATCATTAAACACTAACCCTTGTAGGCTTGAAAGGTGGCTGTCAAAAGTGTCACCCTGCCAGCAGCATACAGCCTTACTCATCCTGAATGTTAGTTACTATGGATTCTAATGTTGCCCAGTTTTTAATGGTGGTAAACAAATATCAAACATGAAATGAAACCTCTCAAACTTGTTCTGTAGCATAATCCACAGGATGGGAGGCATTTCTCATTGGAAATTCTTGAATCTACCTACTAATAAAGCCTCCACTCTCCATCTGTATGATCACTGTGTTCCGAGGGCCATATTTTAGCCAAGCTAAATGCTGGCTAAATGCACCAATCCTGCGTATTCTTGGATTGTTGGAGGTAACTTGAGCACCTGAGGAAACGCACACGTACACAGGAACAACAAGCAAACAACTCTACACATAGATCCAAACCCATGATGGCCCCTATTATAAACCCAAAGCCAAGGTGCAAGGTGAAATGGTAAGAAATGGTTACTTGTGTCACTACCCAAAGTGAGAATAGTGCAGATTTGAGTTGCGCATGCTCAGATTTAAACGGTTTACGGCATAACGTGTCATACCCGATGTTAACCGAGTCAGACCGGCTTTGGTCGAGTGCAAATGTGAGTTGCGCATGGTCAGATTTAAACTGTTTACGGCATAACGTGTCTTACTGAAATTTGTGAAATCTGTAAAATAATAAACTTTTCTCTTTACATACAATAACAGAAGATGGGAATCATTTCTAAAAACGTTTTAGCAATCTATGATTGTTTGGTTGCTAACGTTAGCTCAAAACGCCATTCAAGTGACATAAAGTGTAACAGCCTGTGTCTGATTGCTAATTTGTAGCTAGCAGTCATTTCAAAAACGTTTTAGCTCTCTATTATTGTTAGATTGCTAACGTTGGCTCAAAACGCCATTCAAGTGACAGCCGATGTTGTGTTTGATTGCTAACTTGTAGCTAGCAGTCATTTCAAAAACGTTTTAGCTATTTATGATTGTTTGACTGCTAACGTTAGCTAAAAACGCCATTAGCATCTAGCTAGTAGGCTAGCTACTTGATTGCTAACGTTAGCTCAAAACGCCGTTAGCATCTTGTAGGCTACTTGTCGCAAAGTGACGCATGCGCAACTCACATCTGCACTCGTTGCAAAGTGACGCATGCGCAACTCAAATCTGCACTCTACTCACTTTGGGTAGTGACAACTTGTATTGAATACTGCTGAGAATAGTTGAGAGCTGGCTAGGGCTGGGCGATAGGGAGAAAATCAGATATCACGATATTCTTGACCAAATACCTCGATATCGAGGCGATATTCTATGGTTGACAATTGGTGCTTTAACAAAATATCTTCACACTTAGATTTTAGATAACTAATCATCAGTAATGTGGACATAATGTCTAAGTGGGGAAAAGGCAAATAATAGAACAGCTAGAACAGTCTGGTAAGTTCAGAAATGTACATCACTTTACTGTAATGCAGCCTGTAAAACCAGGAAAAGACATCAATTATGCCATATTACGATATCCAAAATCTAAGACGATATCTATTCTCATATCACGATATCGATATATTGCCCAGCCCTAGAGCTGGTAGAAATCATTCCATCTGCCTCTGTTAGTTAAGATGCAACCACACATCCATCAACCGTTTTTTAATATCCCTCATTCAACATGTAGTTTTTGTCAAGTCATTGCTAGGATGGATTATAGCTTTGTTCGGCCAGCTGCTGCAGACACATGAGCTTCAATGGAGCGATTAGGTGCAAACGGGAAGGCCTGATAGGTGTCATCACTCAGGTATGAAACCAACCCGGGGGACGTGTTATGATAAGACAAACAGATCCGGAAGCAGATAATCCGGTTGTTTCCGAGAATGCGAGAAAAGAGGACGTAATAGCCACAGTCGTAGCTGTCATAATACTCTGTAATATGCTCTTTGTGAACTCTGTGGTCATGAGGCTTTGCAGAGCTGTGGCAAAATCTGACTGTAGTTGGGATTACCAGCACATTGTATGTAATACTACACAGGGCTGGTGCATTAAGCTCAGTGGAAGATTTTATTTCCGTTTAATATTTTAAGCTAGTGCTTTCCCTCAAACGCCCATTTGAAACAATTATTTATGTCTGTGAAGTGTGAATCAGAGGTTTGACCAGTATGCCCTTGTTGTGAGGCTGGTTTGGTAAGTCTTTTCTCTGATAATAAAGGGTGTGCTAGCAAGTTGTGTATTCTTACTATTGAGAAATATAGGGCAGAAGAATCCAGCTTGTTTGATATCAGGAAACAATAATAGGGTGAACCTGTCCTCATGTTTCATCATCAAGTCAAGCACATGCTGTGAGAAAGAGTTCTACTGGCGGTAAGCCAAACTAACAGACAAAGTGCTTATGAACGTAAGATACACGTGATCCCACACTGTGGTTCATCAGAATACCATTCTTTCTCAACTCTTCAGCCTCTTTGATACCAATTACGACCCTGTGCTGCATTCATTACCTCAGTGATCTCACAATTCTTTCCAGGAACTCAGTACATGGCTGGCATCCTTTGTTGCAGTGCTAAACAGCTCTTTTGTTCAGCCTCGACCACAAACTGATGAGGTCAGCAGGGCCCGTGTTTGTAGTGTCCATGCAAGACAAGATCCGACCAGACATGGCATGTTTACAGGCAAGATCAGAGCCAAAGTAAGACACCTTGTCAAGATCAGCTACAGTACACCACAACAGACTAACAGTGAAAAAGTGTTGCGTATAGCCCATGTAGTGTAGGTATGTGCCTGATCCCACAAAGCGATCCTTCAACTCTCGGCTCTCTCTCTCCGATAGAAAGAGACAGGATGAGTGGGGGAAATTATGGTAATTGTAGCCTATATGTGGCTGTGTGTGTGTGTGTGTGTGCACTCACATCTCGCGCAAGAAACAGAGGAGATGCCGAAACGACTGCTGCAGCATGCAGGCCGACACGGATGCTACACGCCCGGTATGAACGGACAGATTGGATAACGTGGGTGCCGAAATAAAAAAAATAGCTGCGCGCCCGGTGTGTTTTCACTGTAACATGGCAGACGATATTTACCTAGCATGCAGAAAATGATAATCCTTTTGGTCTAACTACTGCAACCCACATTACATCCTCTTACTAAGGGTAGACCTTCAAGTTCATGGCTGCTGCATCCAAGGACTTCATAATGAATGAGTCTACAGTACCAGTCCAACAAATGCAGGTGAATCCTGTGAGGGCCACGGCCACTGACAAGGTTATGACGGAGCTTAAAAATCCTATTAAGGTGGATGGTCTGCCTGTCAGGAATGTTCCTTTGCCTGGAGTCTACTGGTAGGATCAAAATGGGAAATACACCTTGAAAAAAAGCAAGCAGGTGTTTAAACAGGACACATGCCTATTTATTTATTTATTTATGGGGTTATAACTTCAAGACACACTGTTAATGTGATGGCAGTTTCCTGACAATTAAAAAAAATTGCAGAACAGGTAACTTTGTTGCCAGGGATGGATGAATAACAGAGACAATGTTGCTCAATACTAAGCAGAATATAATGTCAGCCATTATTATGAAAGCGAAGTCATTCTTACTAGGAAATATTTGGAATTGCAAAACAGCATGAATAAATTCAAATGTGCACAGCATATCAGGGTCCAGTATTTGTAGCTTGCTTGTATAATTCATCTTTAAAAAATTTTAAATTAAAAAAAAGCTCTGATGAATGGGCTGGATTGGGCAAGGATGACAATGCAATGGAAAAGGATCTTGAGGAAAGCCTTCCCGACCTCTGCATTGACCAACGGGAGCTTTTACACCTCAGAATCACACCTTGGCAAAAATCTAGCCTAATAGATTAAAAATGTACTAATTGTAAGAAATCTAAGAGCCGGCAAAGACTAGGCCTATTCCCAATAATGTTGTTAGAGGGTGTGAAACTGAGCAAAACCTGGTGCTGCCTTTGAGTTCAATTTACACAGAGCTGACATTTCATCTATTCAGGTTTACTATACATATTTCATACTGCCATATGGTGCCTCTGATTAGCTTTAGACTGGATTAAGTCTGCCCTTTAACTCCCTCCATCCACCTTGATCATATCTGTCTTTATGCTCTCATTGACCAGATATTTCACACGAAAAAAAAGGTCTGACACCCTCAGCCATTATCTGCCTGTAAACAAAGACAAAGAGTGGCCATGTTACGAACATATTTCTACTGAGGAATTAAGATTAGAAAATATCGGTTTAGGAATAGAGAAAGGCTGTGTATTGTCTGTGCCAATGATGCTAGCTGCAGTGAAGCTGACAAACAGACCTTCCACAACTGTGCTCAAAACTATTTTCTGCAATGTAGACAACACTTATAGAAAAAATAATGAAGGGTCACTGTGAACTGGGATCAATAAATAATATACAATGGTCAGCATCAGCAGATATGATTCTGCTTTAGTTCTTACAATGATAAAAAAATAAACAAGCGATGCATTGCCACTATCATGGCTGTTAATATCCACCACTGCTGCTGACTGGTGCATGTAATTATACTGTTTTGGCACTATTACTTGAAATGAATGATAACAGCCCAAAAATGCTTTCTGAAACCTCCCCCCCAGCTTAATATGTCCAAGTGACTAATGCGCTGAATGTGTAAGAGCTCCAGTTTCTCCAGAGTTTCTGTATACAGTTTCTCTGTATCCATGCAGTAGTAATTCTAACACCAGTGACGGTGGATGAAAATGGAAAGGTGAGGCTAATTAGGCCAGAGTAATAACACAGCTAACAATATGCTGCTAAATAACAAAAAAATTGAAAAGACCTGCTGTAGAGATGGACAACTTTTATCTGAAAAGAAACACCATTACTGAAATCAACAAGAGACGTAATGCCTTAATCAGGACAGGTAGAGGGGAAGATCATGTTTAGAGGAAGTACAGACTGTGAGATACAAAAGAGAAAATGTGCAATAGATCTTCAAAAAAGATGCTTAGTTTTAATGAAAGGCCCCACTCTGCCTGGTGTGCTTGCCACTAGCAGTTATCAGTTTCTCTTCACCTCACCACTGACAAGCAAAGAAAACCGGCTACACCCTCCGACAACTGCAATGGCTGCACCCGATTGGACTAACGCTTCACGTGGGGCTGTCTGCACCCATGGTGGCCCGTTTGGAAACTCTTATTTTACAAAAATAGTTAACCAAAATGTGTTTCTGAAAACATGTTATCCAAGAAATAAGCTACGCAGTTGCTGGATCTGTCTTTATTTTAGACCGAAAACGGTCAGTTTAAAAGATTTTCGTGAGTTTTTGAGAGGCGGCCAGTTGAGCTGGACGGCCCTGATTTGCATAAAAGTAGCCTGGATTCAAATTAATGCCAATGAGGAGCGGGCAACTCGACGCCCCGCTTCTCAAAAGTCCCCGGAAAGCTACAAGAATGCAATGCACTGCTGCTCACACAGACAAGGAATCAGAAGCATATTTATAACGCTTGGCACTGGACACGTACCATGAGTCAGGCAGCATGATAATCTGGAGTTTCCTACTGAGAAGCTCAATATTTTTAATTATCAAAAGTTTCTTTGTGTAGTACCAAAAGTTTATTACTGGATAATCATTAAAAGGGCCAGCATACTCCAGTGTACTTCTGGATGGTCGTATAGCTTACCCACATTAATTGATACTAGTGCAGGGCCTGTTTGGAGCGTGCAGATCGGCCGGAGCAATGTGCTCAACCGCCGGCAACAAAACAACGTGCTGAGAGCCCAAGAGCGTGGGCCTTCATCTAACATTTGTTTGTGTACAATTAATGTCATCATTTGCATGTAGGGTAGACTGATCACTTCTTGGTGCGACACTGGTAGCCCACTGCGAAGACATGCTCTCCCTTCACACAGATATTTAATTCCTCGATTTATAGTTAGATTGTATGTCCCCCCCACCCCCCCTCGCTACGAAGGCCAGGTTCTCCCACCTTTAAAGGCCTTTTTATGGTTGTGTGTCGAATCGACGGCGTACCCCCGCAGCCCCATCTGCGTCTACGCTGGACCCTACTCCCGTAGCCTGACGTTAGGGCTGCACAATTAATCAAATTTTAATCACGATCACGATTTTGGCTTCCCACGATCAAATTTGTGTGATCGAGCGATATTTAAAATGCGTCATTCCCTTCATAGAACAGTTTTTGCAAAGCCAATCTAGCGCTCCATAAACCACTGTCTGATCACATGTCTCCATGAGCCAATCAGAGCTGTTCCCTGCCTGCACCGCGCAGCTTAGTTTCTAGATGTAGACAGTCACAGAGGACAGAGTAACGTGAGGAAAATTCCACAACAGGTAGCAGTCGGTCATCATAAGCCGGTCACAATGTTTACCAGTTTACCAGTAAACGCAACGTTTTGTCCCGGCTGTGTTGTTTTTCAGACAACAGCAGTGACCGGTGCTAGTTTGTGTCTTTTAGCTCATAGCTTTAGCAGCAGACTGTTGAATGTCCCGCTGTTGGAATCCTACAGTGAAATACAGACACACTACACTGTTTAGCAGTCAGCATTTTAGCCGTGTTTAATCCAGTTACTACTGTGGCTAACGGTAGGCTAACGTTAGCTGCTGTGTAACGTGTTACTAGTGTTTACTAGCGTGACATTCAGCGATGTTTATGTTGCCTCTAACGTGGTTTCGAGCATCAGACGCTAACGCAGACATGTAAGTGGCAGTGTAATGAGCCACAGAAATCCGCGTAGCTATTTCGTCTGGTAGATACCAGGCACCACATGCGCCGTTAACGTGAACAGAAAATTGCGTTGCCTGTATCTTTCACGGCAAACATGCATGTGTGGAAAGCGGTCGCACAACAGCTGAAATGGCATACTCCTTCACAGTATCCTTCAATAAAGGAGGAATGTAGCACAATATGGATGTATTAGTAGGAATGTAGCACAATATGGATGTAAAAGCAGTTATAATTATATAATAAAATTTGTTTTGGCTAAAATCAACAAATAATCGTGATAATTAATCGTGATCTCAATATTGATCAAAATAATCGTGATTATCATTTTGGCCATAATCGTGCAGCCCTACCTGACGTGCACCTCTCGAAAAATGTAACTCCACGTCGCTCGGCCGTGGCTTGGTAGCGTTGCATTCCCCGACTCATTTCCTGGTTCTCCTTCTCCATAAACAACATGAAATCAAGGAGAGGGTTCACTTTTCTTGCTAAAGATTTCCCACCTTGGTCAGAAAGAACAGGTGAGACAATTTGTTTCTCTCACTATGACTCTAGAGTCGGTACTCGTTCCGAAGCTAATCACCGTCACTCTCTCACTTCTCCCTCGCTCTATCACCCCCCCCACACACACACGTAACGCACAAGTATAAACACCAGGCCACTTACTGTAGGCTACGGCGAAAGCTCTGCATGGAGCCTCCACAGAACCATAAAAAGGCCTTAAGTGTAACCATTCGGAAAAACTATAGACATTTTTATTTCCCCCATGGTCAGACAGTATGTTGTAAGAACTAGTTCAGATGGAGTATACCCAAGCCCTAAAGCCTAGTCCTAGACCCCAAGTGTTTTTCTAGTGGACATATCTATTGGATTTCAATTTAGTCTGGAACTGGGCTCAATTTCTGTCTATTAAACCCAATGGAGTTTTTTTGCACAGAATATGGGAAGAGTGGCACAGTTGGAGTGTGGGTTAATTGAGCAAAAGGGACATGAACAAAAAGAGGGCTCCAGACAGTTCAGACGCCTTATCTGTGATGAAACAAGTGGGCAGGGCATCGTGCTCGATGCTATTTGAGAGTTGACACTCCAGGGAGGGTTATGTCCTCAACCACGAAGGAAAGTCTTGATCATTTTTTCAGGGTATTATTTACCCAGGACAAGGACAATATTTACATTGGGTTTATAAGCACAGCAATGGGAAAAGGTCTGTGGACTTGCGACCGCTTTCCGGCATTGTCGGGACTCACGGTGACTTAAAACAAGCTGCCGAGGCGACGTAGTCTCGCTCCGTCTGCACCGCACCTCTGCATGTGTGTGTGTGTGTGTGTGTGTGTGTGTCAGAGCTGAGCCCCGGCTCTCTCTCAGTGAAACATGCAGAGAGGACAGAGAAGCATGTGCTTATGCGCTCTCAGGTCTTGAAAAATTTGGCACCGCTTGATTCAATGTGAATCGGTCCTTGGTAGTAGGTAATTCTGCACTTGTGCGCTGATAGTGTGAGACAACTTTTCACCTCGACAAGAAATATCGCCATGTTTTAATATCGCGAGATCTCGTGGGACGATCTCGTCACACCTCTAATAACACCGAGCTTTTTACCATTTGTTTTAAATAATTAAGTAACCCTACCGGTGTTTGTTTACAAGAGTAGACTCTGCTAGAAGGCAGCACAGGAGCTCTGACTGCCATTATGAAAATGTTTCATGTTTTCAAATGGTCTGTCATGTACTCTCATCAACGCCAGTGTTTTGTATCTCAACTAATGGTCTCGGTGTTGCTGCTGGCACATACAGCTCAGGAAATGCCTGAATGGGAGAGGTGGGAAATAAGTAGAACAAGAACAAGAGAGAACTGAGCTGAGAGACATTGTCCCCAAAGTGATTATTTTGACAGGATCCTCCCCGTGTCAGAGGACAGTTTCCCTTGCTTTGCTTGTTGGATCAGGAAGTTGGATCTCTCACTAGCAGAGACCCTGGTATCCACCCACACACAAATCTGGCCTTTCTCCCATTCTGAGGTCCAGGCAGGGGGAAACAAACTTTTCTTCCCTTTGTGAGGAATTCAACATGAGCATTCAGCACATTCACCGTCCACTGTGAAGCTCTGAGCCCGATCAGCAAAACTTTTCAACAGAGTGGGCAATCCACAGCTCCAATCCTGCACCCCCCTCCCGCCTCCCCTCCCAGAGAGCAGGTTGTTGGTCAACAACAGAATACAAAACAGGGCTGAATGCAGAGCAGCAGCAGCCTGGCTCTCTAGTCACCAGGAATGTGAAAAGTTTCCCAAGGAAATTCCTCCTTCTCCAGGAAGCCAGGGAAGGAAACCAAGAGAATTGTGACACATTTCAGACAGTGGGAGTGGGCATGAAAACGAGGGGAGTGAAGGTGCTGATTGGACTACTGTTAGCAAAGTGTGTGAACGGCATGTAGCCAAGTTAGGACTGATTTTATCCAAGGATACCATAGTCTCACATTGCCAGACCTACCTCCACAGTGCTGCGGAGGAAGGTCTGGCAACAGGAGCATGCACTCCTGGAGAGGAGAAAAAAAAACAAAAAACTGTCAGGGGTTGTTTTCTTTAAACCAATCACAGTCGTCCTAGGGCGACGCTAAGCTCTGGACGCAGCGAGCGCGTCTCTGCAAAATGGTCTCGGGAAGGAACTCGTTTAGGTGGAACGTGCACCCCAGGGGTAACTCTTTGATGCAAGAGGAGTTAGGTTCATCAGCAACATTTAGAACAGAGGATCATTTTTCAATCAGCGTGTTCCAACTAAGGAACAGTAACTGGATTATTCTTGTACAACCCTAAAACCAATCAGCATAAAATATGCAATTCAGCGTTCAGAGAGGAACAGTATAATCAAACTGTGAAAAGGTCCTGGACACTGAGCAGCTGTTTGACTTTTTTTTTTGAGCCTGTGTTTTCTGCATCAGGTGTCAATGCTGACGGTATGGCCGAAGAAAGATTGTAAACATGGCGCGGACTGACGTACTGTAGAGTGCTGTGTCACATTTTTGAAGGGCACTGGAGAAGGCTGATGGGCCTTGTTTATGATTGCAAAAGGAAGCAGAGGATTACGCAGACAGTGTCTGTGTGCAGCATCAGATTACTGGCTCTTCTTTTACTGTTATGAAATCAGATTACTGCAGCTCCCCTGCTGGGAAAAACAATATCCAAGCCTTGAGATGGAGGGGTTAGTGACGAGGTGAGAGGAGACAGTAAGCCCATCTTATTTGACTGACAAGCCTGTTTTATTTGTATCCTAACTTAATGGTTTCATCTTCGGTCTAAAAATGAACAAACTGCAGTTAACAATTCAACCTTCCGGATATAATAAAAAGCTGTGTGCATCACAGTATAAGGGTATGTGTCAAGACTTAAGGGTGATGGCTTCATATTCACTGACCTAGAACAAAGAATACACAATAATGTTGACTTATACACATCAGTTTGATCCAATATACTGAATTGGGGCAGAAGAAACAAACATCTGACCAGAGCCTGCAGCAGAGTACACTCAATTATTACTATCCAGATAAGGCTGTGCCACTCACAAGAATAAGGTCATCTCCGGACTCCCATGAATCAAACGGACAGAAAGAAGGATGTCGAGATAATCGTCAGAGGAAGAGAGATGTTGATTTTGTAGCTTGTGAGAAAACCTTTGGAGAGATCTTCAACTCTCTGAACCCAGAGAGTGAAACTTCAACGACAAACACATATTTGAAGTAAAAATACCATAGACTGAAAAGCCGTTAATTGGTAACCATAACAACTCCCCTACCATTTTGGAAACAATGAAGCCTGGCGAGCTTGTATGGCAAGCATGACAGAATTGCTTGGTTGCTCCCATCATGTTAGTGATGAGGGTTTTGACATTAAGTTGTAAAAGGTCTTTGAACATGCTGCTACACATTCTTTACTGTTAGTACATAAACATAGCACCATCTTGACCTCTGCATTAGTGTCATTCCTGCAAATACCACATCATTACCTCAACAAATGCCTGCCTTGCCATAGCTATATGCAGGCCATTTGGATTCCTGAGCAGGCTACTAAACCCCTGGTATATAGTACAGGGCTCCAGACTGCAACCAAATGGTCGCATTTTGCGACCAAAATTTGAGAGTGTGCGACTGAATTTTAAATCCAGTCGCACATGCGACCAGTAAATTTGCCCCCTTTTTTTTTTTTTACACATTAAGCGTTGAAATTTCGGTACCTGAGAGTGCGTAAGCGCAAGCTTATCTGTCCTCTCTGAAAATTGACAGAGCGCAGAACTCTGACACAAACACACACACTCGCACACACGCAGAGCTGCAAACTACATCGGCTCTGCAGTTTTGTTGAAGTCACAGTGAGTCACGGAAATGCCGATAAAGTGGTATCAAGTGTGGTTACAGTTTTTCATAACTTCATGCAGACAGCGTTTGCTGCGATATGGTATTAATGGCGAGCCGAACGCGGTCGCGGTACTGTTGACGTTACACTTCCTCGGAGACGAGCAGCCAGGCACAACGGTGGTTTCTGTGCCCTGGTGACTGACTGACAGGCTGAGGTTGTAAGGCAAGGCAACTTTATTTCTACAGCACCTTTTAGCAACAAGGCAATTCAAAGTGCTTTACATGAAACATTAAAGGAGCAATTAAAAACGTTCATGATGGAAATAAAAACAGGCTAAAAAAATAATATACAAATAAAATAATAATAAAAATATAAATTTTTTTTACTGTCATGACAGCGATGGGGCTGTCAATTTACCTTCTATGTTGCATCTTCAAAAGTGACACTGAATTTGAAACAGCACATTGTAATTTCTGCATCTATAATCAAAGTGTGTATTAGTAATACAGTGGAAATTAGTAGAAATGTGAATATTTGGTTAGAATGTTGATTTACGGTGTGTGCCCCTACATTTTCTGGTTGTGCCCCTAAAATTTTCAGTTGGGGGCCACTGTGCTCCTAGTGAAAAAAGTTAGTCTGGAGCCCTGTATAGTAGTAATGTTTCCTTTCAAAAAGCTCATTTTAAACAAACTATTGAAATCTGGCAAAACAAAGAAATGTGAATTAGGTGTTTCCATGAACTGGTTGGGGCTATTAAACTAGACTATGCAAAGCGTAGTATAGGCTACGGTTTATGCATGGCTGTAATGTGCCAGTAAACAGTAGAAGAAGAAGAGGTTGCAAATTGGAAACAACACAATTGCCTTTGCCATCAAACCTACCTTTGAGAGAAAAGAAGCGAGGTCGGAATTTGTGTCCATTGGGCACGTTTTAATTGTCGTTTCATGTCAGCTTGTACGGAGCTCAGCAGTAAGGGTCAGGAACTGAAAATCCCATTTCTATTCTGAATCGGGATTTATTTTCTCTTTTTTTTTTAAGATAATTTTTTGCCCATGTTAGGGCTTTATTATAAAGGACAGCTGAAGATGTGAAATGGGAGAGAGAAGGGGAATGACATGCAGCAAAGGGCCGCAGGTCGGAGTCAAACCTGCGGCCGCTGCGACAAGGACTGAGCCTTTGTACATGGGCGCACGCTCTACCAGGTGAGCTACCCAGGCGCTCCCGAGTCAGGATTTTAATTATTAGCCATAATGTTGTTACTATCCCAGGTAAACTTACTGACCACGATCTATGAGATTGTTTACGCTGTATGATATTAACTTTGTTTTTAGAATAACATGTTTTATTAAAGACTACACTCCCCTGAAACCTCTCAACGCTGACTGAAATTAATTAATGAAATTAAAAAGTGACTTTAAGTATGTGGAAAACACTGACATTTTGCTGGTTCCATACAGCTTCTCTAATGTGATACTTCAAAAACTGCATATGTTTATGGAAACACGGCTACTGTATTACTGTCCATTTTATCCAAAAGTTGTTTTTTGTTACTTCGCAACATTACTTGACATAAAACAATGGTCAGCTAGGCCCATTTGTTGAGGGTAAAATGTGGAAAAGGCAGGGTAATCCCTCTCTGCATCCAGCACCCTCTCCAGATGTTTTGTGTTACTTTAGAAGATGGTTAACACAAAAAGAAAAGAAAAAAACTCTGCTTATAGGAAAAAAGCTGCCACACTAATACCACATGGTATTAGAAACATTGGAGTGGCAGACTGGCAGGCATGGCAGTGCTGGAATAAAAACAATGCTTCTCCAACTATTCCAACAGGCCTGTTAAAGAAGGAGCTGCCACAAAACCTTTCTGGCAGGTAAGAAACAGTCAAATACTGTATCACACACAGCAATAATCTAGGTGGGGAAAAGTGAAAGAGCAGCGCTTGTCCCTCCCTCATTACCACCACTGAGGTGCCCTTGAGCAAGGCCCTTAACCTCCAACTGCTCAAGTGGAGCTGCTCAGTGGCCAGCAGGTCAGACTGTGGTTATACTGGGCAGCTTCCAGGTATGAATGTGGAACTATGTGAATGTGACAGGTCGTCATCCTTCTCGAATGAGAAGTTGTTAGAGCTGGGCGATTATTTCCCCTAAAAAAATCTGCGATTTTTTAAATAAAAAACTCGATTTACGATTCAATTTTTAATTAAAGTGCATCAACATAAACAAAATTGCAAGGCAAAACCCTTTCTCTAACTGAAAAGTCACTGTGCAGTGTGCAGCAAAGATTGTTAAACATCCAAATTATTTATACTGTATAATGAACCGTAAGACACACGTAAGGCTGCACGGTTCGGCTCGACCACAGGTCAGTAGTGGCAGCGTAAAAGTCAATTCCCTTCAACTTGCTTATTATCTTTTGCCGAGTGTTGTTACACAGCTGAGGAAGAGCAACGTCAGAGAAATACTTGCGGCTAGGTACTTTATATCGAGCGTCCAAAACTTTCAGCATGTTGTTAAACCCT
The DNA here is from genome assembly GCF_010015445.1 of Perca fluviatilis. Classification (NCBI taxonomy): domain Eukaryota; kingdom Metazoa; phylum Chordata; class Actinopteri; order Perciformes; family Percidae; genus Perca; species Perca fluviatilis. Next base: position 24,066,002 of record NC_053130.1, on the reverse strand, counting down.
CTCTTCTCAACAGAGTAAACTGGCAGTATATCCGTAGCTATGTAGAGGGAAACTGCCTGACTGCTACTGAAGAGGGGAAGAAAAAAAATCAATTTTTTGAAAATATGAATCGATTTGACCTACCAACTCAATTTTTAAATCAAATCGATTTTTTTCCCCGCCCTAGAAGTTGTTCTTAAATCGACTTACTTGGATAAATAAAAGGTTAAAAAATAAAATAAAAAACAATGTATCTGCTAGCTTATGGTTGCATTTAGATATAACAAGCAACCGAATACAAAAAAGTACAGGAATAAAAGGCTCCAAATAACAGATATAACGAATATGTCTAGGAATCTAGTTTGATCCTGTATATTAGTCGAGAAGTACATAAAAAAAGAAAAGCAGAAAAAAAGAAGTTTTTTTTAAGAAGTCCTTTAGTGGCCCAGTGCCATAGGTCTGTCAACAGCAAGGCTGTAAGGAACCATAACCCCATGCTGAGATGGGCTATGAGAGCTGACAACATATTTTCCATTCTGAATGAAATATTTCCCCCTATGCATGGCTTTCATTATGGCTACAGGGCTTAGGAGGATCGATTTTTAAAATGCAGCACCATATTAACAACAGCTGTGTGTGATGTTAGAGTATCACAATAAAACAAGCAGTCAATTGCTAACAGCCCTTTGCCCTCATTTGAAACCATGCCACTTAGCTGGACACTCACATTTGCTAAAGGCTAGTAAAAGAACAAACAGCTGCACACAAAATGGCCCAGCCCCTGAAAGCATGCCAACGCAGAATCCCTAAAACAGGCCTTGGGTTGGGCTCCATGCAAGACCTTTCACACCAGTCTAGGATAAGTGGTCTAAAAACACTTACACTTACTTAGCAAAAAGCTGTGAGCACTGCAACTCACCATGTCAAACAAAAACTACAACATGATTTTTTTAGCCTAAATAAACAATTGTCATAATACATCACTAATCACTTCTCCTACATCTCACAAATTACCATAGACATAAACAAAGTTGTGTCAGGCTGGTACTGCAGCCTTGTGCTTAACAATGACTGGGGACTTTACTCTGTGCCTCATTAATAATCCATTCTCATCCTTATTCATCTTTAATACAGCACCTTGCATTTCCTCCACTGTGGAGAGAAAGCACATAGTGTAGAGGCTGAAACGCCAGGAAATCAATGTGCCATGTATGGTACGCTCTATAAATGCACTGACATGCCTCCTGCTTTCTCTGCTAACCAGTAGTCTTAACATTTAATGGATACAGATATCAGAAACATGCTCGCTTTCTAGTTGCTTGTACAGTACGTCAGTTTTATCTATTTGTGCCCAAGAAAAGAGCTCTTAAACCTTTAGGCATTTCATGACAGCCATTAATGCTCTTTTAGTTTTTGTCATGGAAGACGTGAGATTATGGTCACAAAATCTAATTGACCTTTCACAAGCCAACATAAAAAAATAATGGAATCATATTTTCACAAAAGGGATGACAATAAAAAGGGTAGTGAACTGTCAGATTAGAGAGCAATGCTGTCACTTAAAAAAACACTCATCATAGTTGGCTTCAAAGCAGCTGAGTTGCCACAGATAAAACAGAATAATATTCTGACAGATTTAAAAGATCACCATCACTGTAAATTATCCATGTTTTCCACATGCTATGATTCCACTGACACTTGCATACTCATGCAGGCACTAAAGTGGAAGCAGGCAAACACGCACATTGACTGTGTAGGAAACCCTCCTCTTGCAAGCCCACTTCTCTCCCAATGCGTGGAGCCGATCTAGGTCAAAGCTGATTAATGTGCCCACAGCTCCCGAGAGGTTTCTAGTCAGGTGGCAGCAGTGCCTGCTCGCTGACAATGTATACTGATGCAGAGTATTGCTGAATATTACTGCTATACTCGAAGTGAAACAGAGTTATGAGAATAACAGAAATACAATGGGATGACTGCGAGTAAATCTGCATACACTAAAGTGAAAATCAAAACAGTTTACTCTGTCCTTGTGCCAGCTGCTATGTCAACCCCATAAGTGGTTGTGATTGTGTTTGTGCTAGTCGTATAGCTGTGTTTGACAGGTTAGCCAACGCTGAGTTATGCAGGGGTATCTGAACATAAAACATGTAGGTGAATTTCAAATGCCCAGCCAGCTGTTGAACTGCACATTTGCCCAAACAGCTCATGACAAACATTGCTGCTAAAGGAGGAAAAGGATGCCTGCTAGTTATGAGACGAACGGCATTCATGTCACTGTATTTATAGACAGTTATGTTGCTATTAGGTGGCATGCATTCCGTCAATCAGTTCAAGCACAGGCCTGCATGGACAAAAGCAAACGTAATATTTGCAAAGCTTTGCCAAGGTAGCCACAAAGCAGAAAATGAGCAGCAGCGATGACGCTAAACTAGTTAGCTGAACTTTTGTTAACGCTAGCTAGTTGTCAAACGGTCGGAATAAAACTGAATACACCAACTGTTAAGAAAACAATTATACACTTTGAGACAACGTCTAAAACATGAATGCACATTAGACACGCAAGCACTGTCCATTTTAGCCAACTGCTTCGTTATTTAAAAAAACTAACGATTTTAAGTAAAAAATGCTTTTAGCACGAAACATGAGAGAAACTCTAACACCAGTGCTATTTGCTAGGTAGCTTTAGCATTAGCCACCTTGCTAGTTAGCGCGCTAGTAAGCCAACCACCCAACACTGTTTTGGAAATGTGTGGCAGCTCGTAGCTATCTCTTCCATAACGTTACAGTCAACGAGGGCGTTGTTTGTCCAACGTTAGCCCAATATTTATTAAACGATATGATGATTTGTAAACATTGTGGTTTGTGGTATTTTTACTTTAACACTTTCAACGTTACCTTGGAACGCAGCTTGGGGATGATCGGTCTATCTCCCAGGTCGCAAAGAGGTTCATGGGTACAGGCATGCTGTCGGAGCCCGAGCCCAGGACCACAGCCCCGGCTAACGCTCCAGTCTGGAGGGTTGTCGGTGCTGGTCCACCGCCGCCACCGCTGCTCGGGTTCAGGAAAGCGGCCCGGACGCCTCCTCTCTCTACAGCCGCCGCCATCATCACCTCCACTGCCTGGAGAGCAGCTCTAGCTGAGTGTCGGACGAACGCTGGAGCCGCTGAACTCTGTGCTGCCTGCTCCTGCTCCTCCAGACTCCCAGCTCCTCTACACTGACTGGAGATGCTGATAGACGGGGCGGGGCATGTCATTACTGATAGGGGGCAGCACGTCCCCGCTTCTAGGGTGGGACATGTTTACCATCAACCACCAGGCCTCAAAACACATTGCTATACTCTTTTTACACGTCATGTAAAGATTTAGGATATGGCAAGAACATGTTTATATATTATAGGCAGTAATGTTACAGGAAATAACCAGCTAGGTGATTAGCATTTATAGACTTGTTCATCTCCACTCCCCCCATCATTTCTGTTTTTTTTTGGGCTCTGTGAATTGTTAATAAAGAAGAATGGGCATAAACAACATAATACTATCAGATTTGCTTACACAGACATGCTAAGTGTCTACTCTGGGCAATGTAGACCTGTAAGGACATCTTTTGGTGAATACACACTTGCCTTCTAAAATTGAGAATAATTTTGTAAGCAGTGTAGCAAATTAAAGGATTTTAAATTGTAACCACTACTATAGGCTACTTGACTCTTCATTGCTCATGAATGCAGCATTTAGTTTTAAATGTAGTTGAAAAAGCTGTTGTGGAGAGGTAAGCCTACATATAATTGTAGTGTAAATATACTATAAATGCATGTTGAACAGGTTATTGTAATACGTGAGTACTTCTAACACTGTTGTGTTTCTGACAAAAAAAAGATACAAATAATTGTTTTCCATGGGCTTTTTTTGGGTGGTATAATAGCTATAGACACTACAGTAAAGACTTGGACATTGTTGTGCATGGTTATATTATTAAATTGCAATTCCTAAAAAAATAATCTGAAAACGTTCACATTTATCTTTCAAGTAGGCAGGACTTGCTTTGATAATAACTACTTTCTTCATGATTCGTCATCAGTCTCTGATCACATAATGACACTTGGTCATTGTTCTCATAATGCAGGTGTTGTGAAACCCATTGACAGTAACTGTGACTAAGGACTCAAATAAAGCTGACTTGATTTGACTTGACATGCTCAGGAGGGTTGGGTAACGTGTGTGACAGCCTGTTTCAACAGACTGGGGGGAAAAAAAACTTCCTGGTTTTGTCAAATGTTTTGCACAATCTGTAGTTTGACATCATTCTTCCATCAAATCACTATTGCTGGCACGTTCACCTTTCCTTATAGACTTTTCCGACTGTTTGTTTAGACCTTCAATAGAGCAGTTAACCATTGGCTCACAAAGACACCCACAGGTGAATACGCAAATATGCTCAGCACTTTGTCTGCAATCTCATGGGATATATTGTTGCCACTGCAAAACATGCTCTCAGTGTTAAGCAATCTAATCTTTAATCATTGCTAGGCAACTCTGTGCACCTGACAGCATTTAATCTTCCAAACTGTAACAGTGGCAACATCCCCTAGGGTTATTTATTATGGTGATGGCAATCGTGGTACAATTTCAAAATGTTTCCTTCTTAAGCTCACTATTCTTTATTCCAACAATACATTTAAAAAAAAGATTAGGTTCAATATAGAATTTAGCAATATATTTATGGCAAAGGAAAGCACTTTTTATACAGAGGAAAACACAATGTGCTTTAAATAAAATGAATAGAGAGAACTAAAGCTAGAAAAAGAAAGAAAGAAAGCTATATCAGATGATATATTTTGTATGAATAAAAGTATTGTTAAAAGGGGAAATAACTGACTTTTCTTATTATATGAAGGTGCCAGGGGATGAAGACCAGAGTTTTTTTTTCAACAAAAATCTGCAGTGCAGGTTGGCTTCCTTCTGGTATTTATTATGTTGTCATCGTTTTCTGCCCTTTGAGGAAATGTTACCACCTCAGAATTACCATAATGAACAAAATGATTAATGTATGACTCTGTGGAGTGCAATGCCACCTAGTGTTGCAAAACACAGCTACAACAAAATGTAGGACATTAAACACTAATTTGCACATTGTGATCCATCCAATAGATGGCAGACTGTCTGCATTTTTGGTAGGATCTCTTATTCTCCCTGCCTTTCTTTTCTTTTCTATCTCTTGCTTCCACGACCCTCTTGATTAAACCTCCTCTTCCTATAAGTGTGAGTGGGTGGGTGCATATTATGACACTGTTGATGTTTAGCCAACACAACAGTCTGACATTTTATAAGCCCGCCTTTCACCTTTATTGCATTCAAGAGAAGATAATAAAATATCCATGCATCAGTATGTCAGATAACACCTGCTTAGTGGCAGGCATGCTTCTAAAAAGAGGAGGCTGCTAGTGACGATGTTTTGGAAAGGTTGCAGGGCATTTCCTGTTATTAAAGCCAGCTGACAGTCAGAGGAGAGCAAATATAGCAATGCATCTCTCTGACGTATACATATAGGCAACACACAATACCTGTTACCCACATCTGTTAGGTAACATCGCCTTATTCTTTCTCAGATATTTGACTGAAAGCCACAGATCTTTCATCATGCCAGAGTGGTGACAAGCAAAGTGGTCTCCAAGCAGATCCTCATTTTTAGGTGTGAGCTTTTGTTCTAAGCTTGTACCACCTCCACACCATGAAAGTCTGACATGTTTAATGAGCAAGCCTTTTGATTACAAGCTAAAAACCAATCCTTTTTCTGAATCACTGCACACGGCTTAAAGATTGCAGTCACGCATGTTCTTGTTTAAATTTAGAACATCAGGACATCAGGTCTTTGTGACGTTTGTAAAAACTTTGCAACGTGAGTGTGGGTAACACCAGTGGAGGAAAGGGTCTGCTTTGTAACTCCCTCCAAGGATCCAATTCAGTTCAAGCTTTATTTGAGACTCACAAGAGGGTCCATAGCAAAAAGAAGATAAGACATACAAGATATGAACAAAAAAAAATCATCATTCAGTTAAAAGAAAACATTTATTTGCAGGCTATCTCGCCAGTGTTTTCTGAGCCTTAATGAGTACTGAGTGCAGCTCTTACTAGGGCTGGTTAAAGCCCCTATGATGCTGTTCTATGAATCATCCAAGCAACACATCAAATTATACATTCAATGTCTAAGAAGTGCGTCACATGTAGGGACACCAGAGGACACAAACAGTTGGAATCTGAAGCAACAACCTTCTTGGATCATAAGTAAGCCACTATGAGCCTCTGCATACTACTTTTTCTGTAGCTACACCAAAGATGAGCTGTAGACTACATAGGTGTGCAGAAAGCTCTAAATAATGAAAATTTTACATTGAAAGAGCACATACTGAATGGGCAAAGCAACATGTCGGCCCGAGCATGTAGTTTACAACACTGTGGATAAATATCTCTTTCATCATTCAAATCATCAGTGAGACCATATGTTTCTGTTTACACCATCAATAAAGTTATAATAGGATAAAAGTTACGGGTCTGCTGGATTTTTCCTGGCAATTGCATTACAGCTCTAATAAATCAAATCTGAGAATGTGGTCATTGTTCTACCAGAGAGAACATATTAGTATTATCAGTTCACAGTTAAAATGCTGTTGGGCCCTAAATGCAGCAAAAATTGGACCATATTGACGCATTAATGAGAAGTGTTTAGGGCTACTTCAGAGGCTCAGGAGAAAATGATGTGCTGCCATATGCTGACCCCCGAGGAGCTTTTTTGTGGCGTTGTGCTGCAGATGAGTGTGCGTGGGAGTCGCATGATAGGCTACCCGCAGCAGTGTTTAGTGTTTATCTGAGTTGGTGTCTCCGGAGGGAGAGTCAACACCTGCCTTCCTCCTTCATACTGTGTGATGATAAACACGTCCACTGGATGAGATTAAATGAGATGGACGAAGACATTCTCTTTTTTTGGCCTTGAACTGTATCCACGCATATTTGAATATGCACGTTCTCCGGTTGGTTTCATTGAGGCTGCTGTCTCTGTCAGCTTTCACTGAAGTGGTTGGTGGTTACAAAGAGATGCTGATGGAGTGATCTTTAAAGCTGCGGTGAAACGAAAGGGTTAAATTTCTGGTCTATCAAAGCCAACACACTTAAGTGGGTTTAAAGGGGGTCTCATTCATCAGAGAAACTGTGCACAGCGTTACTGTTATGTTTCTCATTTCACACACATATTACAGCCGGCTCCAGTCTTGGTTTAGAGTGATTGGTCTCTCGTGAGCAGTCAGACACAATTTAAAGGTCCTGTCTATTTGTAATCTGCTGGAAAGATTGCCACGTGCCATGATCCAGTAGGCTAGAGAAGATCAATCCAAGGCACATCTCTTTTCTCCTTCATAAGATCTCTGTACACCTCTCACTACTAATAACACTAAGGGCTGCAGATAAGCTGCAGATCTAATTAAGGTTTTGCAAGCCTGGCAAATTAAGGATATTATGTCTCATAGATTATATCCTTCGTTACAACACAATCGATGTACAATTTCCTGCATTTTGATTCATCTCAGGTATTAACGTTATTCTTTGCGCGGTTTTGATTGTGATACTGATAAAATACTGATAATATAAATGAGAGCAAAATACTGTAAAGGAGGTGAAATTGAAGCCCACTGAATATGTCAGAGAAAAAGATTCCTGAGTGTAAACTGCAAACAGCAAGACCAAATGTTTAGCTTCCAGTAGATGTCCAACCCAAATTACAAAGATCACCAACTCAACAATACAGTAAAATCCCTTTTGAATTTATTGTTAATGGTGCTTTCTTTTAGTCAAAGGAAGACATAAACATCCATAGGAGGAAACAGGACCACATCATTCTGCATCTGACTAATCTGGACCAGTCAATGTAGTTTAGCCTGAACAGAAATGTAAATCTAGGTCAGGTTAGGGATAGTTTGGATCTTATGAAGAGGGGTTGTAAGAGGTAGGAATAGTCAGTGTATTACCTATAGATGGCAGTCAATGCAATGTACTGCTGTGCTCGGGAGCAGCACGGGAAATATTTAGCCGCCTAAAGCCACCAGTTTAAGTGTACGCAATATTTAGAATTGTTTCACTGCTTACCTTATCAGAAAGGGATATCCATCTATGGTCTCTTCAAAGCCACCAGACTCCTTTGACAAAAAACAGTAATTTTACCTGACAGAACACAGGAGGTGCTGGTCTTACACTGCCTTGATCAGTTAGTTAGTTAGTGTTATTGTGTAACTTTGGTGTTAGTTCGGATCACTATGGATAAGTACCTCATACAACACCACCTCAAAATATCCAAACTATCCCTTTAAGCAGTCGGAAATCGGCTCTTTGCTTAAAGCACTTAAAATATTTTACTTTGAAAACCATCTGTCTGACTTTATGTTGTTTGAATTCCTCTTTTTAAAATCTACAAAGGGTCATTTCTAGGTGGGGTCACAAAAGCACATGGAAAATTCTGAAATGTCAGATTTTCTAGTAATTTATTTGAACTTCTTTTTCTTGGATCATATGACTGACAGAACAAAACCTGATAGGATAGGGATCTGATTATATGATCCTGCTTTTCTCCACCAATTTAATTTCACAATATGATATTCAGTTGGCCTTATTTTGATCCATACAACAGTTACTACTTTATATAACAACAATATAAACGTTTCTTGACTCTATTCAGGGACGTAGATGGATACCCTGCGTCACAACAACCGGTATACAGTATATCAAATGTAAGATTCTTTGTTTGGGCACACATTTTCTTCCCCCAGAAGAGGACATACGCTGTCTAATTTAAAACAGAACTGACAACAGATCTTTATGATGTCACAAAAACCAAATATGCATTTTCATTTGAGTTGTGTCCAAGCTGAAACGCAGAGGAAAATGGATGTATTCAAAACTCAGTTTCATTTCACCACTTACCACTGCAATGATGTGAAAATCCAGTTTGGAAGTTAAGACAGAAAGAGAGATTCTTCAACACAAGCCCTTTATCATGTTACAAAGAAAGCATGGCAGGAATGAATCTGTGAATAGAGGCGTCTAAGAATTTAGTAAAATGTAATGTGTATTTGCACATGAATGACATTCTCATTCAATCTAGCCAACATGCTGCTTGTTTATGAAAACTGTCTTTACGCAGAGCGCATTAGCATAAAATCAGCCCTCTATTCTCTTTTCTCAGACATCTGCAGATTTGCGTTAATAGTGGTATAGTGAAGAAACGCAGAGTCGAGAATGGTGGGAGAGGATAACAGAAGAGAGACAGCCAAGGGAAATGGAAAAAAAAAGTGATGGAATGAGTTGATGAATTTCTATTAGAACACACAGTATGCAAATCAGGAGAGACATAATGTGCCAGCTTCAAATCTCATCTTGATCTCACAGTACATGAGCTCCGCATAAAGGGCGTTCATATTTCTCATCCATTCAGTGGTACCATTGCAGCTCCATTGATCTCTGAAGAATGTACGAGAAGGTTCCCCTGACACTCATTGTGTTTTTACTCTGGACAATGCTGCCTCGACAGACAACAGAGACTTGAGCTATGAAATCCATTTGCATGAATGTCAGCCACAGACAACAGAGACAAGCATGCATGCAAGACAAAAGCTGTGCAGGAGACCTAAAGACCTACAGCATCTCCTGTGACCAGGTCTCACTGCATAGCCAGGTAGTCTTACAAAAGGCAACTCTGGACAAGAGCCAACATTTGGGGAAATGTTTTGCTGCCATTAAAATCCCCATTAGAAGTAGAAGCAGGAAATGCACCTGCCAGCTTGCTCTCTTTCCTCCCCTCTCCTTAATTCGTTCAGATGGGAACCTTTGTTGAAAGGAATCATTTTGCATTTAGATTTCCCAGAGTAAAAAGAGACGCAGGGGGGAAAACTCCCTGCTTGGCGACATGTTTCTCACAGAGAAAGCTCTAACTAATGAGCCCTTTTAAGCTTAGCTGATTATTTTTTTGCTTTGCAGTTGTAGCTGAATCGCAAGTACACGTTTTCTCCACTATTAACCCAGATATCCAAAATGGAAGCCCCGGGTTATGTTCGATTGCTCTTCCCCAATCCTTTGAACTCCACTGCAATCAGACAACCCAAACTTCAGCTAGTTTTCGCCATGAAATTGAAAAAGGTATCTGTCCTATCACAGCATTCCCTGAAGTCACCTAATGACAAACACGTCTTTGTCCTGAAATGTCATCTTCAAACTGCGATGCCATTGGAGGCTACGCCTGCAACAGTATCTGCAGCTCCCTCTGTCAGACATACAGATAATGCAACCGTGTTAGTGCAGAGAGTGCAGTCTCTGTGTGTGTTCATCACGCCCATCTAAGCATAAGTTACAGTACAAAACATTAGCTGTCAAAGCTAATCCCAAATCTTTTTCAGTCTTCTGTCCAGTTGAAATATTTTCAGCGATGACAGACAGATTTTTGTCATTATACTGGGACACTTACTCAGAAAGATACAGTATTTGTTTTTCTTGCATTGTTGTTTTCACTGCCAGCATTGCAAGTGCAACCACTTAAAATAGGAGTTACAAATGATTTTCAAAATGATTTTTTTCAAAACCAAAGAAGCACAGAAAGGTAAAAAAGTAAAAAGTATAACTTCTCAGCTTATTTCAAAAAGGACTGTAATGGTTGGCAACAGCTAAACCTGTGAAAAGGATATTTGTTATAGGCAGAACCACAACTTGACAGTTTCTTCTGGCCAGAAATCATTTGACATTTCCTGGCTATCGGAGAAATATGCAGTTGACTGCTAGATGGTTTACTTAGCTTCTCATTTTTATGTGTGCGAAAAGGCCTTTTGTCAGAAGATACTACAGGGGTGACACAATCCAACACTGCAGAGAGTTGGGTTCGATCCCCGGTAGTGATGTTTCAAAGAGTTTGTAGGTGGGAAGCCGGTGAGGGATCACATCCTCATCACTCCAAGATTGATGCTGCTTTAAACGCACAGGAAGACATTTATTTCAGACATTTCCAAAACAAACCAAACAAAGTATCAAAGAAATATGCTAATAAGTCAAATAAGCAAAACATTCAATAAATAAGTAACATTGGCCAACCTAGACATGTCTGAAAAGGAGTAGGAAGAAGTATACACTTATTTAATCCTACCCCTTTTCCATAACTCAGTAAGTTATTATTATTATTATTATTATTATTATTATTATTATTATTATTATTACTATTATTATTTCATTCACCACATATTTGTATCTCATTTATATTTATCACATTTAGCTTATATAATATATATACAGTATATATATATTCACACACACACACACACACACACACACACACACACACACACACACACACACACACACACACACGCATAATCATACACATACGTCAAAGAACATATTGCAATTATTTAAGCCCTCTTTTTCTATATTTTTTGAAAATCATTGCTATGTACCTTTTTTTGAACTGGATTATGTTTGGACATTGCTTAAGTTCTGTGCACAGACCATTCCACCATTTAACACCACTGATTGTAATGCACTGACTTTTTATAGTCGTGCGAACAGCTCGAACCTTGAATTTAAACTTATCCCTTAAATTATACCCCCCCTCTATCAAAAAGAACTTCTGAATATTACCTGTCAGTAGTCTGTTCTTTGCTTTATACATAATTTATGCTACTTGAAATTCAAATTCAAATTTCTACCACAAGGGGTCTGTCAATTAAAAACAATGACACAAGAAGGACTTTGATGATGTTGTGAAGTACCGTGAGATCATGGGAGTTGTTGTCTTCATTGCCAAACAAACACCTTTGTGATGAAAATCTATCTGACTTGACTCAGGCAGAAATAAGTTTTATTTATGTTATGTTCATTCACATTGCCATTTCATTCTAATGAAATAGCTGTGAGTAACATTACTAATGTAACGTTAACTTGATTAATTACTATTAGATAAGTTGACTACCCATACAGCTACGGTAGCTAATGTTACGTGGCAAATTAAATCGTGGGGTAGCCCAGCGCTGTTATCCATGGTCAAAACAGACATACTAAAAATAACTAATAAGCGCGTTGAATGTTGTTTTAATGTTATAACATTACCTTGCGCATTAGCTTGTTGGCTGGCATCATAGATGTATGCATATCTATGGCTGGCATGAGCCACTTGTCATAGTAGCACATTGTAATCTGTGTTTCCCCAGAAGTTAGAGCAACTGTAGAAAGTAAAAGTTATATGACGCCATTGACGAGCAACCAAATAACATGGACTGTTACCTTGAATTAAATTTCAGATTTTTGGATAATTTTGGATAATGTAAGTACACATCTTAACAAAATATATAACATCGGTCTAGTCGTTTTTAGACATTTTAATGCGGAAATGTTACATACTACACCTTTAACTACTACAACACGGTATCAATGACTCAACGCTGCAAGAAACCCAAACAGAAAACCTGCATGTCTGGACCATCACATTCTAAACGAGTTTGCTTTGATGTGTGAACGGGTGTACTTTCTTCAGACCCTCCAGCTAATCTGTCCATAACTGTGGTAAACGGATGGATGGACACTTCAAGGAAACAGCATAGCTCTGATGAAGTCTGACAGAATGTTGCTGTTTTTCTAAAACCACCCACACTGTACTGTAGATATGACACATTTATCCATGCTGACAGTTATGATGTGAATGTACCACTGTTTCCTGAGAGCCAACAGAAGATAAAGTGGTCATCATATTACTCATCCTAGACCTAGATCGTTGCCCTTCAGCAGTCACTGAGCTGTGACAGGTGTGCAGCCCATCCTGAATGTAAACAGGTCTCGTTTTGAGCTCACCTTTGTCCATAAATTGTCACAGATGCTCACACTGCTCTGCTTATAGACACTTCACAGCAGCATGGGAAACTGACATATCTGATTGTAACCGACAGAGTAGAACATGAAACCAGGAAAGGATCACTTTGCAAATGTTGCCCTCAGGGTAAGGACAGAAAAACTGCACTGACTTTATCTTGTTGGTCAGCTTTTAAATGTCAGGAGCTTTTTTCCTGACCCCTGTCAAAACTAAACACTGTCAAAGTGAGGCTGGGCTTTGGAGTGTGACCTGTATACCGGCACATATGTAACCAATATGTATGTTTGGGGGCTTTGTGCAATATAAAGTTTGAAATAAACTGCAAAAATGTATTGTAGCTATCAAAATATGTAAAAGGACCATTCAAATGCCTCCAAAATGTTTTGCAATATCCTGACTGTAATATTTATCTAGGCTTGTTTTTCTTTTACAAAACTACTTAGGTCATTTATTGAAGTTTATGTCTATTGGCTCATTAAAATCCACATGCTTTAAATCCTTAAAGCTCCCATATTATGCTCATTTTCAGGTTCATATTTTAAGGTTGTACCAGAATAGGTTTACATGGTTTAATTTTCAAATTTTTATTGTACTGCACAGCTCTCTCTCACTGCTGCAGCTCCTCTTTTCACCGTGTGTTCAGGTCTCTGTTTTAGCTACAGAGTGAGACATCTTTTCTTCTGTACTATCTTTGATTGCACTTGCACATGCGCAGTAGCTCAGAATGTAGATCATGTCAGCTAGCTCCATAGACAGTAAAAGAAAGGCTGTTTCTCCAACTTCGGTCAGTTACAAGGCAGTATTAGCTGGGAGATTTCTTCTAAACAAGGGCGCACATGTAAGTAGTTCTTTTGTAGATTATGGTAAACTTGGTGAAACAGCATGGATGGATTTTTTTTCAAAGTTTGTATGCATGTGGAAGCACCAGAAACAAAATAACACCCCAAATCCAAATGACTTTTTTCATAATATGGGCACTTTAATGTAATGGTGTGTTGTGTTATCACACGTGATTCAGCATGTCCTACATATATGCAGCATGTCCTACATATATGCAGTAATGTTTATGACAATTTGAGCAATATTGCTTCAGGGATGTAGGGAAATACTCAAAAGAAATATTTCACAAGGGCTGATTACCAACAAGTTAAATATGCTTACTCAATCACAATATGCTTTGAAATGATAAGAGCTTTAAAGAGATGCGTTTATTTGCTTTGAAGTAGAGCGTTAGATACGAAGCCCGATACCACTCGCACGTCTGTCTGTTAAATATGGGGCTACAGGCATCAGCTGGTTAGCTTTGCTTTGCATATAGACAGGAAACAAAGGGAAACAGCTAGCCTGGCTCTGTCCAAAGCAAAAACAACAAAATTGCCTACCAGCACCTCCGCTCACTAAATACACATATATCTCATTTGTTTCATTCGTATAAAACTGGAAGTGTAAGAACTGAGGGTTATGTGGTGGAACTATTTCTTGACGCAGGGACAGGGCCGGTTCTAGCCCTTTGGTTGCCCTAGGCAAGATTGAGTTTTGCGCCCCCCCCCCCCCAGTCTCGCACTGCCAGATAGAGTAGCAATGTATGTTCATTTTAGTTTCTAGCTTCCATGTAAGTTGGCACTAACATTTGGTATAATCATAACTGGTCTGGCAAACCAAAGGCCAGTGTTTTGTTTCCAGATTTGTGTGCATGGTGACTTATGATGGGGGAGGGGGGGGGGGGGCGGTCTGGGGGTTACTCTTCCCACTTTTGCTTCTTTTGTTGAGGAAGTAACCACCTTAAATGTGCATATTAAAATTATTCACCTGAATGATACATTAATTCATTTTAATGAATTAATAAACCACTGGACTGTAATATTTCAGATGTGTTTGAGCAAGATTTCTGCTCATTTTCAAAACTTTGTGCACATTCAAAATACAGTATATCTCATCTGTGTTCTCTGAGGTTTAGAGGAGTTGTGATATTGTGAGAAAAATAAAGTGATAATACAATAGGCTATTAAAAGAATAAAGTCACTATATTTCAGAAAATAATCCATCTGCACCATAGTCTGCTGTGCATTATGTGATTGCTCTGTTGATACGGTAGATGTCAGACCTCCTGACAGACACAGAGCCCCGTTTGGGACGCTGGTCTCTGAATGAGACAGGTTAGGGAAGTGGCTGTAGGCTACGCTGCTCTACATCGGAGGTGGAAACACAACACTACGCAGAAATAGGGACACATCTGCCGCAGCATGCCCACAGCAGAGCGCGTCCATTATAAACCTACAGCAGCTCCGTGTCTGTGCCGCTGCTCGTCTCTATTTCTACAGCGAGAGTGGACACTAAGCGACGCACAGGTCTGCTTCAGAGCTCTGTGTGTTTAAGTCTGACCCGTAGACTGGAAACGTCGCGTAATGAAAGGTTGACAAGTAAGCGTATGGCTGAGGGGGCGCCCTAGGATGATCATGTTTAATGAACATGTTTTATTTCGCTTGTCGTTCTAATTCTATTATTAATGAAAAGTAGACCTAAGGACGACACGGCGCCCCCAACACTTTTGACGCTCTAGGCAATCGCGTTGGTCGCCTATAGCAATCGCCGGACCTGCGCAGGGATTTCCAGAGTCTCACTCTGAGTCTCCTGTCTGCTTGGAATTATGTTTATATACAACTAAGTTACAACAGTTACTACATTTTGATGAAACTAGCCATTGTTTCCTGTCTTGTATGCCTCTGGGCCCTATCTTGCACCCGGCGCGGCGCAGCGCAGCGCAGCGCAGCGCAAAGCCTGACATAAGTGTCTTTGCTAGTTTAAGACCTACACAGTTGTCAATTTCCGTGTTGTTTAAATAGCAAATGCACCTATGCCCATCTTTGCGCCCATGGGCGTGCTGGTCTTACAGGGAGGTGTGTTCATGTGCATTCTTGGCATATTGCTATCTTGAGGCAGCGGGAATCGATCGCGCAGCATTTCATTGTTATTTTAACAGCAAATTAGTAAAATGCGCCAAGACTTGTGCACAGCTTGTTACACACACACAGGTAAGCGCAGTAGCACACAAACATGCAAAAGATTACAAATAAAAATATTACGGTGCAAATCCGCTATCATAATAGCGATGCGCCAAGGTACAAATGCACCTGGCTTTAAAAGGGAATGGGAGATGACACTGATTGGTTTATTGCATGTTACGCCCAAAATACACCTATGAATTAATGAAGACACTAAAGCCTGTTTTATGGTTCTGCGGATGCTCCACGCAGAGCTTTCGCCATAGCCTATGTAAGTGGCCTGATGTTTATACTTGTGCGCAGGTGTGTGTGTCGAGCCGGCATGTGTGTGTGTGTGTGGAGAGTGGGTGATAGAGTGAGGGAGAAATGAGAGAGTGACAACGATTAGCTTTGGAGCAAGTACCGACTCTAGAGTCATAGTGAGAGAAACAAAGTGTCTCCCCTGTTCTTTCTGACCACGGTAGGAACATTTGTAGCAGGAAAAGTGAACCCTCTCCTTTATGTCATGTTGGTTATGGAGAAGGAGAACCAGGAAATGAGTCAGGGGAAATGCAACCCTACCCAGAGGTGCACGTCAGGCTATGGCGTAGGGTCCGGCGTAGACGCAGAGGGGTCTGCGGAGGTACGCTGTCGATTCGACGCAGAAGCATTAAACAGCCTTAAGTACAACCCCTTTGAACCATGCATGGACCATTTTTTCTGCCGTCAAACTAGAAAAAGTGGATTTGGACACGCCCTAAATGCACCTGCGCCATGCACTTCACGCTGTGCGCTTAGATCGTTAAAATAGGGCCCTCTGTGTCAAATCTAATACCTATATCATTTTCACTTGATAGTGTACTCATATACAGTACAGGCCAAAAGTTTGGACACATCTTCTCATTCAATGCGTTTCCTTTATTTTCATGACTATTTACATTGTAGATTCTCACTGAAGGCATCAAAACTATGAATGAACACATGGAATTATGTACTTAACAAAAAAGTGTGAAATAACTGAAAACATGTCTTATGTTTTAGATTCCTCAAAGTAGCCACCCTTTGATTACTGCTTTGCACACTCTTGGCATTCTCTTGATGAGCTTCAAAAGGTAGTCACCTGAAATGGTTTTCCAACAGTCTTGAAGGAGTTCCCAGAGATGCTTAGCACTTGTTGGCCCTTTTGCCTTCACTCTGCGGTCCAGCTCACCCCAAACCATCTCGATTGGGTTCAGGTCCGGTGACTGTGGAGGCCAGGTCATCTGGCGCAGCACTCCATCACTCTCCTTCTTGGTCAAATAGCCCTTACACAGCCTGGAGGTGTGTTTGGGGTCATTGTCCTGTTGAAAAATAAATGATGGTTCAACTAAACGCAAACCGGATGGGATGACATGTCGCTGCAGGATGCTGTGGTAGCCATGCTGGTTCAGTATGCCTTCAATTTTGAATAAATCCCCAACAGTGTCACCAGCAAAGCACCCCCACACCATCACACCTCCTCCTCCATGCTTCACGGTGGGAACCAGGCATGTAGAATCCATCCGTTCACCTTTTCTGCGTCGTACAAAGAAACAGCGGTTGGAACCAAAGATCTCAAATTTGGACTCATCAGACCAAAGCACAGATTTCCACTGGTCTAATGTCCATTCCTTGTGTTTCTTGGCCCCAACAAATCTCTTCTGCTTGTTGCCTCTCCTTAGCAGTGGTTTCCTAGCAGCTACTTGACCATGAAGGCCTGATTCGCGCAGTCTCCTCTTAACAGTTGTTCTAGAGATGTTGTTCTAGATGGTCTCTAATCTGAGCTGCTGTTAACTTGCGATTTCTGAGGCTGGTGACTCGGATGAACTTATCCTCAGCAGCAGAGGTGACTCTTGGTCTTCCTTTCCTGGGGCGGTCCTCATGTGAGCCAGTTTCGTTGTAGCGCTTGATGGTTTTTGCAACTGCACTTGGGGACACATTCAAAGTTTTCGCAATTTTCCGGACTGACTGACCTTCATTTGTTAAAGTAATGATGGCCACTCGTTTGTCTTTTCTTAGCTGATTGGTTCTTACCATAATATGAATTCTAACAGTTGTCCAATCGGGCTGTCGGCTGTGTATCAACCTGACTTCTGCACAACACAACTGATGGTCCCAACCCCATTAATAAGGGAAAAAATTCCACTTAACCCTGACAAGGCACACCTGTGAAGTGAAAACCATTTCAGGTGACTACCTCATGAAGCTCATTGAGAGAACACCAAGGGTTTGCAGCGCTATCAAAAAAGCAGTTATTTCACACTTTTTTGTTAAGTACATAATTCCATATGTGTTCATTCATAGTTTTGATGCCTTCAGTGAGAATCTACAATGTAAATAGTCATGAAAATAAAGGAAACGCATTGAATGAGAAGGTGTGTCCAAACTTTTGGCCTGTACTGTAGATATTTTTAAATAAATAATTTGTGTTAAATTAAAATAGCACAAATGTGCTCCGTCAATGTACATCCACTGAAATTGGTTTGTTTTTGCCACTGACAGGCTCAGATTGTTATTATAAGTGTCTGACTACATGGGAAGATGGTAAAATCTCATTTTGAAATCTCGCTAGGTGACTTGTAGAACACAGCGGTGTGAAACGCGACTTGAGAGGAGTCCCGGGGAGTTTGTGAGTACAAAAAGCATATGTGTTGTCTAAAAGATTTTCAATTGCACATTTCCGATTTGTACCAATGAAATGTAAAGCTACACTTTGCGCAGTTTCCATAGACTTTACCTTTGCATATGGACAAGGCTGAAGTTGAGTCTGGTTGTGCTACAGCTACAAATGGATCCTAACACCCCAGCCAAAGAGGAGAAGTAGGCTGGGAATAACAGGGACCGCCCCCATGATTACGTTGTTTTTCCGACTGCCAGCGTTGACATGGTCGGGATGCGTGTTCTTCTTCTTCTGTTATATTGGCGTTTGGCATAACAACTTGTTGGATGACTGGGCATAGAGCATCAGGTGTGTGAAAACATGGAGGCAACAATAACAAAAGATTTACTGCTGTTTTCTTATGCGAGTATACAAACAGCACATCGACAGGACACGGATAAGGTGTTTTTTATACATAGGCCTATTTATGAATAATTTGAAACATATTATGTCTGTGTATGTTTCTTGGCAGAGGCGTTTGTCCACAAAAAACTGTTTATTGTCACTGAAATATGTTCAGTGAACCAAAGTCGAGTTTCCCACCTCTGATTCCCACAGGAAGAGACGTGAATGCTGACGTTTTCACTCGGAAAAATGTTTTTCCGATGTCTATGAACGCAGCATAAATCCTGTATCAAAGCACATTTTCCTAAAGAAAAATGCTGTTCCAAGAGTGGAAAGGTGCAGACAAAGCGGAGGTAAGCTAATGCTATTAGCTAAAGTTACTGTGTTGACCTGGCATCAGTAAGTTACACAGGAAAGCATGGCAGGATAACGGCACCTTCCCCATCTCTCCATAATGTAGTCAGACACTCATAATGATCTGAGCCTGTCAGTGGCAAAAACAAGCACTTTTAGTGAGTGGAAAAATTGACGATGTGCATTTTGTTCACATTAGTCACTTAGACACAAATGCGTGGGATAATAGGGTCCAGGTTGTAACGTACAGAAATTCCCAATCGGCCCAAAATTATATGCGGAAACTCACCCGATGTGACACGTTGACTATAACAGAAAACTGAAAGGTAAGGAACCAAGCAGACTAATCAAAGCAGTTGGAACACAACACCTAGATAGCTTCTCAGTGGGATGTTTGACCCAGATATGTGAACAGAATACCTGAAGCTGCAGGCTGTGTCGAGCATGGATCCAAAGAATACATTTATTTAATGATAATCTGTTAATTCTACATAGCTGAACTGAAGTAACTCATCAGTACGATGTTGCAAGGTTGTGCATTACACGTTGAGACACCCACACAATCCATCACATGGTACAACGAAGGTTTTTGGCTCTCCAGCTGGAGGTTGGATTCTGTTCCCATCAAGGGTAACAATCATTTTCTTGATTTATTTTCTGCAGACGTGGTTAAGTCTGACAAACAAAAGCTCGCAATATGGAACAAAACTTTTTCAATGTTCACCTTCAAGAATGTTTTTCTTTTTCTGTTGTACTTTGTTCTTTTTCCAGTATTTTTCTGTTTACCTAGAATGCTGCTCAAAATGTTATTTTCCAGCTGGAGTTTTTGCTGCAGGAAATGTATAAATAAAACACAGAAGCATATGAAGAGTTGTGATCTGTGAAAGAAAGAAAATATTTGACAAAATACTGACATTTTCTATTTATTTTCTTATTTCTTAGAACTGTCATTGTTTGATTTTATAACAAGAAATGGCAAGATGGTTGCAGTAATTGCATGTGACATTAGGTCATTATATCTAATGGCTTGCATTATATGGAAAAATACAAACGTGAATACTGAAAGCCAGTTTGGATGGTCTTGACTCACCGGTAAATTCAGGTCATTTCAAGCCTGTATGGGAACAGCTGTGCGTGTGCGTTACAAAAAATAAGCCACATTAATTTTCTGAAGGTTGGAGAAGATTAAGAGTTTGTTTATATGTGGCTATGCGGGTGATTACTAGGATGGCTCTCACTGCATGGGCCAAGGGATTAGAAAAGCATAAGAAAGTGAAATGTAAAATGGTCTGTTATCTAGTGCCAGGGAGGAGTGTGGGGACCAGATGTTATCTTTATGTGGGTAATGGGTTATCACATCTCGGGGCACAGATTACCGATTTATTGTCCTTCCCTCCCTCTCTTAGATATTATTGAAGTTTTCATTATCTTGTCCACACACTGTCACCTCAATGACTCAGATCCTTCTCCTCAGCCCGATGCATAGTCACAAAGCAGCTTAGTCCCTGTCACCTCATTTACCCTCTCACACCAATCTTCATAGCTCCTTATCACCATAAACATATCACTGAATTCCAGCAATGACTTTCCGGTTATTAACTTTCATACTGCACTGCTAAAGCTGATGGGAAGATGGGGAATTTATTTGGTTATAGTTTGAGGATTCAAAATGGTTAATGGTTGTTTGGCTTTAGCGACTTAGAAGGAGATTCTAAATGGCTTGACAGATGCACATCAAACAATATAGCTAAAGGCTGCCGAGTCAGATGTCAAAATAAAACAAAGAACCTGCAAAGACAATTAACCAAGAGGCAGGATCTGGTTCATTTAGCTATTTTCTACCAAGAAAATAAAAAAAGAGGTTAGCATTATATTGCCAAATGTCTGAATTTTCAGTGTATTCACAACCATTTTCACTTTATTCACTTATTTATTAAAAATGAACTTCTTCACATCTTAGTTGCTACACTAACTTTCAGTTGGTGTCGACCTTCTTTGCCTGTCCTTACTCTAGCCACCAAGAAAACACCAGGGGGATAAACTAGGATTAAACTGTATTCTGTGGGCCCATGTGAGCTGTCACATTACCATGCACAAATGTAAGTGGGATCATGTCAAAGGAGTGGAGAGCCTGATATTTCTAGTTATGTAATCATCCAAAGAGCAGTCCAAAAGCATGCATCTTTCTGAAAAAGTCAGTCCTATTTGTGGGGGACATTAAGTCCTGGATGTCCCTAAGAATGGAGCTAACGTGTACTGTGATTTCAACAAGAGTCTATCGGCATTCCAGCAGCTCTGTTAGGCTTTACTTAGGCACAGCTGTGCTTTGAGATAGATACTAACATCAGCATGCTAACATGCTCATATTGCTTATTAACATGGGCTGGATCTTAACTCACTTAAATTGCATCCCAACTCCTCCACTTGTCTGCCCTTCCTTACATCGTAAGGCTGATTTATGATTGTGCGGAGGCTCCACGCAGAGCTTTCGCCGGCAACCTAAGTGGCCTGAAGTTTATACGTCGTACTAAGTTTATGCGTCGATATCTTTAAAGCCTACTACACACTGAGCCGATAATCGACCTTCGGACAGTCTGGCGAGGTCAGCGACTCGAGTCTGTTCGGTGTGTTCCGTGCCGT
Organism: Perca fluviatilis; assembly: GCF_010015445.1. Taxonomy (NCBI): domain Eukaryota; kingdom Metazoa; phylum Chordata; class Actinopteri; order Perciformes; family Percidae; genus Perca; species Perca fluviatilis. The sequence continues at coordinate 24,044,140 of NC_053130.1, read as the reverse complement.
TGTCTGTCCGAGGGGCCGTCGGCCTTCATTTTGGCTGATTTGACATGTATAATCATCAGGGCGGGCACTGCCGGCGATCGGACTCAAATGACCCATCTCATTGGTAGAGTGCTAACCCGGAAACGGGGAGCGGAATGAGCATTACTAGAGTCTCTCAAAATCTGACGAAAATCTTTCAAACTGACCTTTGTCGATCTGAAATGAAGATTCAGCAACTGCACGGCCTATTTCTGGCTGAAAATGTTTTCAGAAACACGTTTCGGTGAACTATTTTAGTACAATATGAGATTGTGTTCTGAACAAGCCGCCATGACAGTCTGGCCTTGAATTTCCGGAGAAACCAGACCCACATGACGTGTTCGTCCAATCAGCTGGCGGTTTTAATTTTTGGGCGACAATATAGATTAGCGGCGCCTGCTGTTATGGAGACGTATTGCGTCTCGTCGCTTTGATATGTTCAGAGGCATTTTTTTGACCAACTCGGGGAGACCGATCAGTCCGACTGCCTTTTCTGCTGAGGGTCGGCCGTCTGGTCGGTGTGTCTGGGCCTTAGGAAAATAGCAGGGCCGGCATGTGTGTGCGTGGGGAGTGTGTGGTAGAGCAAGTGAGAGAGTGACGGTGATTAGCTTCGGAGCGAGTACCGACTCTAGAATCGTAGAGAAAGAAACAAAGTGTCTCCCCTGTGCTTTCTGACCACGGTTGGAAATCTGTAGCAGGAAAAGTTAAGCCTCTCCTTGATTTCATGTTGTTTTTGGAGGAGAACCCAAATATGTGTAGGGGGAAATGCAACGCTACCAAGCCACGGCCGAGCGATCACCGTGACTTGTAGTTAAATTTTTTGAGAGGTGCACATCAGGCTACAGCGTAGGGTCCAGCGTAGGGTCGGTATCAAATTTCGGTTCAACCGAGGAGTGAGGAGATGTCAAATAAGGGAAGTGAGATTCAGCCATGATGACATTTACCATGTTCACTATCTAACATTAGCATGGTAGCATGCTAATTTTTGATAATTAGCACTAAACATAAAGTACAGCGGAGGCTGAATGTCGTTAGTTTTGCACGCATTTAGCCATAAACCAAAGTATTGGACAAACTGAAAATTTTGACCTGATGATGATGCTAGTTGAAAAGTCACAGTTATTAGGAAGTTATCACAACTCATCCCAAGGGGAACATCTTTATAATATATCTGTAGCAATAATATAGCAACCCATCCAATACGTCATGATATTTTACCTCATGGTGGCACTAGAGCCCTTCAAAATCGCAGGAAGCCAATGAGTTGATTGGGGGAAAAAGCCATAAAAGCTAATGGTTTGTCACTGCCTGCTTGATTTGCATTTGGAGCTGTTAGCTGTGTCACTTCTGTCAATACAATGGATGCAGATAAAGATGTCAGAGGTGCTGTTCTGTTCTGAAACAGTTCTGTTCCAACACAATACGGCAAGAGCCGTGCTAATGAAAAACACCAGATTATAGGATTTTAAGTATAGATTACAGACAGAACATTGTGACGCCATACGTCAAACTTTAACAATGCATATCTGCTGTTGAACAGTAGTCACTTATACTACAATTGAAACAGTTTACCCAGTAGAGATTTATTGGGAAACCTTGAGTTTATCTAACAAAAGAACTAGAGTTGTATTGGAGACGCCTGTGGAGGTGTGTAGTTGAGATCTAATACACAGCATTGCCTGTCCATAACATCTGACGAATGCACCATCACCTATTGATCCTCATACTGCACACACTCATCTCCCCATGCCACTGCCCAGCACTCCATCCAGCAGAGCCATCCTATTATGGAAGAAAAAGCCTCAACCTTAACACCTGAAAAACAGCAGCTGACTGCTTCAACTCCTTGAACAATGTGAAGTTGAAGCCAAACTTCTAACACAGAGTCTCCATTTGCATTTATTTGATCTGAAACTTAGAGTAGTTTCTTAAAGGGCTGAGTTTTTGGTGACAGCGAACTCAAATAGAGAATTTACAAAAGACCATTTATAAATGTCTATTTTTTTTGCCTGATTTTTATGTTTTATATACATGTAAATAGTGTGCACAGGTAAATCCAAGGTATCATGATTAAAACATGTTGATGGCTAATAAACACTACATTACTACAATTTACTACACATTTTAGGGTTTTATCATTATTTTATCATTTTAATTATATTATATCTTTATTTTCTTATTATCTGACCTTGTTCTTTGATTTTATTGTTTCTGATGGCATGCTTTCTCCTTTATTGTGGTTTATTTATCGATTCTGTATTGTGTAATCCTGATCCTAATGTGTAAATCATTAAAAGTGCTAGCCTATACAAAATAGTTTTCTTTAACCCTTGTGTTGTCTTTCCATCGTCCATGCAACTTTTTGCAATATTTAAAATGAAAACTTGTTTTTTTGACACTTTTGTCGCTTTTTTCCATGTTTTTTGTCACTTTTTCCAATGTTTTGTTGATTTTTTTCTGCGTTTTTGAAGCTTTTTCCAACTATTTTTTTTCACTTTTTTCAACGTTCTTTTATCAGTTTTTTCTTCAAATGCTAGAAAGTTAAATAAAACACCCACATTCAATGAAAGTAGTGAACTGATCATTTATTTTACTTGTGAAGAGCGTTGCATGGAAAATCCATGTAATTTCTTTTGACCGTTTGGTTGAAGAAACCCAAATTTCTGACTTTTTGAAAAAGCGTCAAATTTGACCCGAGGACAACAGGAGGGTTAATGTTTTTTTCTTCCTCCTCCTCCCCTCTTGACTTGATTAGAGCCTACAGCAAAAGTTAAGTTAGACTGTCATTTTGAGGGTTGTAAAGATTCTGTCATAATCTATTATTACTCGTCATTTAAATTTGAATGTTTTATTGATACACATATTAAGCTTTTGATATTCATTCATTGATAGTCAATTTTTAACAATTAGTGTAATATACAGAACAAGTGTTTTGAATATGTATTTATAAAAGGCATGGAGAGAAAAGATGAACAGAGACACTGACCCGCACAGTCACTCTTCATTTTATTTGTATTCTAAACTGCACACTGCACAGAAAGTTTGGCTGCTCCTTTGCTGCTCGACGCATTGAAATGCTCGGACCAGACGGAACCGGTATAGACAGTGGCTTCAGGATCGCGTGAACAAGCGTGATGCTAACATGAAGTTTGTGGTCTAGACTAGGGGTAAGACTGGTTATTCGTTAAGAGTATTATTAAACCTGGGAAAACAGTTGTAAAATATCTTCTGCGCTCCTCTGCTCTAGAGGGAGCTTTATAAAGTCTGAGAACATTACCCTGGTCATGTCACCAATGTAGGATCCAGCATTTTTTTAAAGATCCAATGTATAGGAATTTCTCCCATCTAGTGTTGAGATCATATATTGCAATCAACTCTCTCGCACCATGCAGTTCAAAGTACGTATTGCTAGCTATGTTAGCCTTCACGCTTCAAAAAGCCGGTCTCTTGCTCTTTTCAATATCCTTTTTATTTTTTCTTGGCGAAGAAGAAGACTCCTGAAATTTGGAAATTGAATACGTGTGGTCCTCCAAGTTTCCATCTTCAAACGGGAAGCTACGATACCCATTAGCAGCATCTGTGAGTTTATCATGTGACAGGGAAAACGCGAAAGGCGGAGCAGTATGTCCTGTATGTCCCTTACTGGCTAACGTATTTCAAGATGGTGCATGAATATGGAGCGTCTACCCCAGTTCGTGCGAATGCAAATGTAAAATTTCAAGATGGTGGTTGTAATATTCATGAAAAAGGACAAGTTTTGAACGGGCAACACAGATTTTGATAATGAACAACTAAACACGTTACACACTGGACATTTAAGTTTGACCCATACAGGTGCAAAGTCAAGCTGTCTCCGGGCTCTGCTGCACAGTTTTATACCATTCTACACTTTATGGAAGTACAATACTAAATTTCTGGACTTCCCCCTTTAATGAAGTTACCACAAACTAATCACTTATAAATAACTATTGCATACACAATGCACAGAAAGTGAAGGAAAAGGGGTTTAGTATGGATACTGCAGTAGATTTTTGCTTCGGGGCCCCCTAAAGGGTTAATCTGGTCCCTATCTGCAGTTTTTCCTGAAACTAGAAAGACTGATTGGTGACAAAACCACATTTCAGTTTGGGAGAACTTTTCCATATTTTTATGTGCCTTTACATAAATTCATGAGCAGACAGCTGCATGTGTCCTATGGGAACCCATATTTACAACCTAAAAACTGTCATCATCACTCTCTTAATGTCATTCCGCAGAAACAAACAAGAATGAAGATCTCACAGCATAGGTCAGACAAACATTCCTGGGCACGTATGACTACCAGTTATAATCTTGACAGTATTTTCAGTGACACAACTTCCGATATTACCCAGGCTCCATGTGTTACAAAAAGACAAACTGGGTGGCAGTGGGGTTGCTAAAAATGTAAAATGATTCAGCCAAGCAATACATCATGGTAATAGACAAACAGACCATGCAGTACATTGGCTTGCTGAACACACAGCCTTTTACTATGGCTATGTGTGTGTGTGTGTGTCCCTAACACACCGCCAGACATGTTAACAGGCTTACCAAAGCAATCTCATCCTTGTCCATTTTTGCTGAGCTCAAACCTTGGTCTCGTGCTCATCTTTTCCTCTTATTATAGGGCCTGGGATGTATAACGGGCTGTGTAATTTACCATGTGCTATCCAGCTCATATTTCTCTGGTGGGTGTTTGTTGTCCACAAGAAGTCAGTTACGCACACATTTCAAAAGCAGTGTCAAAAACTCCATATACAGCAGGATCGATACAATGGACTGTTATTAGATGTGATTTGAGGAGGTTGTTTGGGGCACTTTTTTCAGCAATTGGATCGTTTCCCCTACACAACACAGCAATCGATCTAAGATACAGGGAATTTTCCAGCTTTTTCTCATTCCAGTCCATAATGCCGTATGAGACTGTTGTGACCACCCCCGTGCAGTGAGAGTCTGAGCTTCTAGCTTCAGGCTGTAGATGTAAACGTCCTGCTCGGAGACAAACAAAATCTGCTTTGTTTCCACAGCTTCAGCAGCAGTCTGAATCTGCACCCGTTGATGAGTATTTTGCATGCAGCTGTCTAGATGTGATCTTATCTTGCATTTGTACTGTGAACCTTTGCATGTCCCGGTGAGGCAGGTGCTTTGTGTTTCCATTTGTTCTGTCACCCTCAAGAATTCAATGCTCCGGAGCTGCATATTAAGGAGTGCAATTGTAGGCTCTGCACGCGCTCATAGCCTGACTGTCATGAGGACGGATGATGGCTTAGACTATAAAGGCTCACACTGTGTCATAACACCTGTTCTGCTTGTGAGAGAAAAGGGAACATAGTTAGAGAAAGGGGAATGCACTCATCCTGTTACCAGACTCATGAGGTATTGCCTGTGGAAATGTGGAAATCTCTGTGCAATAACTTTGCCAATTAAGACATAGCCTACATTTCCAAACTCAGTTTATTTCAAAGAAAGCCAGTATCAACACCAACACTTCCATTTTTATTAGGCTCGTTCGAGACCTGTAAAGTGGACGAGAGCAGGCGGGAGCAGCCGGGGGCCGGTGACAAAAGTCCGCTGTCCGCTGACAGTTTCCAGCCGCTTCCAGCAGCCTTCAGGCTGAACAGGGAGTCACAGAAACACTGTGGTCCGATTCCGATTTAATAAAATGTTATCAGACCCATATATCAGCTTGTACACAGTCTTTATAAATGATCCGTAATCTGAACAGATTTAGTCTCTCTTACTTCTAAATGTAATTCTCAGTCACACACCAGGTGTTCTGTACAGAATAAGCCTTTAAATCCGACAAATAGCAGTTAAAATCGCTCCAATTCAAAATCAATAAAAAGTTTATATAAAACGTCATCATGTTGAGTCGTTTCTGAAACCAATCAGATGTTAGATCAGCTGAGAGGCCGGCGTTTCCCAGCATGCCCTGGGTCCGCCTGGGTCTTGCAGTCGGTGAAAAGCAACTGCGCTGCCTGCGTCTCAGAACTGCGGCCGCCTTGATCTCGTGAGATTATCGTTGCCCACGTGTGCATGACGTCAGAACAAGTCGGGATCTAGTCGGACACAAATCTAACCGGCCTGCGATCGGCGGTGATCGATTCTGCGCAGACCTGGCTCATCTCGAACGAGCCTATTTTCTAGATAGAAAGCATAGATTGACATCGGGGCGGGGCTAGAAGGAGGGCATGGGGTGGCACTGGTCTCATCTGAAATATGATCTATTGGGCTAGAGTGCTGTCAATCTGACAATTGTGATTTCCATTGGATCAGAGTCCTGTCACTTGGCTGCCTGTTCTGCCAATCTTCCCAGCCCTTGTCACATGGCCAATTAATGTTTCCATGACAACTATCTAAAATTGTGATACCATGGAACCAGCACTGGAATCATTTTTTTTTTTTTATGTGGCAGACTGAGCCTATATAAAATGTGTAATATATTCAGATATACAAATAGTTTAAAATAAAAACAAGTAAAACTAATAATGAATGTGATGTTTTATTTTGCAGAATTACATTATGTTGTTCTATCCTATCCAATATTTCCTATATTTCTAAGCAGATTTTCTATGCTGTATTCTGATAAAAATGATCCCGCCGCTACCCCCCCCCGACAAATTATTGGTCCCCCCCCTGTGCCACCCCACAAAATCCTGGATTCGCCCCTGATTGACATCAAGGTGACGAGGTGAAGAGAGGAGGCTGAGTTTGGCTGAGGGAAAATTAATTTTTCACATCACAGATTGGGTTATAGACTCACATGGACCTTGGTCAGTTTAATTCGCCGCACTTCTGTAAGGAGAAGCAATTTTTTATTGAGCAATAAAATGATTCTCATCTCAACTTTGGTTTATGTTGAAATTAACCTGGAATTCTTTTTTATTAAACCCTCTTTGATCTTGAATGCCTACAAGCCCATAAGGGAGACCTTTGAGGTGAGTAAAAAGTGTTCCACCTATCAAAAGCTATGAAGCAGCTCTGCCTGGTGTGTTTGTGCTGTCCAACAGTTTTATGATATCAGGGCTCTTACTGTACCTTTTATAATAATAGCTGAATGGAACTGGATGCAAATTACAGTATTTACTGTCCTGAACGATAAAACCCCACAGGGCAGATATCAAGTACCCAAATACTGCAGCGGCACTGACTGACTACATAATCCTTTCTAACACATAAGATTACAATACTGAACAACAACAAGCTCAAACCCAATACACAACAATGTTGCTTCTTTATCTTTAGTGGGGAGTAAATTAAGGAGATTTTTTCATGAAATCCAAAATTATACTTTTTATCATCAGCAGCTTTTTAAGCAATAGCCACTCGATGTATTTAGAAGATTAAAAGTCAGTGTTCACCTACAATCCTTGCATTAAAAATCTACATATCAAGCCAGAAATGTGGTGTGGTGTAGTTATGGACCTAAATTTCAATAGCCACATAAAGACAGTTACAAAATCAGCCTACTACCACCTTAAATGATTTCTGTCAAAACAAGATACAGAAAAAAAAAATGTTCGTGTGTTGTTGTTTTTTTAGCAGACTAGACTATTATAATGGTGTCTTCACAGTTCTTTGTAAAAAAATCAATCATACAGCTGCAGCTCGTCCAGAGTGCTGTTGCCAGAGTCCTCACTTACACCAAGAAGGTGGAGCATATTACACCGGTCCTTGAATCACTGCACTGGCTTCCTGTGTGTCAAAGAATAGATTTGAATAAAATCCTATTACTTCTAGTCTAAAAAGCACTAAATGGTCTCTGATTTACTTGAATACCTGAGGTCTGCTCTCAGCTCATTTAAATCAGGGCTTAAAACATTATTGTTTACTGTGGCTTTCCAATAAATTAGATGCATATTCTTTTTAACCTGTAACAATGTATTTGATTGCCTTTTTTTATTGTCTTCAAAATGCAATTTCTTTCTAATCTTTAACTATTTTTGTTTTTGCTTGTTAATGGTTTTTGTTTTAGTTTTCTTTGAAATGTAATTTTCTTTCCATCTTCTTTCTTATCATCTTATGTTTAATGTATGTCTGTGCCCCTGTGAAGCACTTTGAATTGCCTTGTGTCAGAATGGTGCTGTATAAATAAAATTGCCTTGCCTTGCCTTCACAGTGTTCTGTAAATCTTGTGTGCGAGTGAACACACGCACACAAGATTTACAGAAAAGTAATCCGGTGTAATTTTATCCCATTGGTAACAGCCTCACTGTTAACTGGTTATTCTCTTTAAGCAACCTGATCTCACAGAATTCCGCGAAACGAACACGGCCCCTTAACTCAATATCGGTGGCAGTTTCACGGAATCGCCGAAAATTCCGTGATGGGCCCACGGAAGGGAAATTAACACATCCCCTTAAGTTAAGGAAAAAGTTGTGGGTGGGCTTATGTTTCCATGACACGCGGGACAACAAAGGGTTGGGTATAGGAAAAGAAGAACAGGACGGCCGTATACAGTGGACGGGTTAGGTTTAGGAAAAGAAGAACGGGTTGGATTTAGGAAAAGAAGAACGGGACGGTTGGGTTTAGGAATCGGGACACGATCCCCAGTCTCCTGGGTGAAAGTCCTATGTTGTTTGACCCATCCACCACCCCGACCAACCTACTACTCGCTACCGTAGTCGCTCTCAATGCTACGTCATCTTCTCATTGACTTTACTTTGGCATTGTTTTCCGTGGTGGCCACACAGAATTTTCACACATTCCGTGCCACCACAACATAACATATGTTAACAGTTTGTGATCATTTCATGGAATTCTGTGAGACCAATAATAACCAGTAATGCAAACGGGAAATCCTACTGCTGCTGTTTCACATTAAAAGCGTTCAACTGCCAAAGTCAAAGTCAAGTTTATTTCATCCATAAAAATGGAAATTACAGTGCTCACACTCGCCTAATACAACACAATAAATACAATGTAATACAATACAAAATACAATACAAAATCTATAAAAATGTACGTTTAAAGTGCTTGTTGTGCTGTCTGATAGCCTGAGGTATAAAAGAGAGAGCATACCGCTTGGTTCGTGTCACGGGAGGCCTTAGCCTACCACTACGTTCCATAACTCTACCAGTCAGATTATCATGAAGAGGGTGACCCGGTTCCCTCGTTATTTTCTGTGTCATTTTAGCCAGACGGTCATCATATACTTGATCCACTGTATTTGACTCTCCTACCATTTTTCCAGCCCTTTTAGTCACTCTATCAATCCTGGCCTTCTCGGTTATCCCAGCATTCCCCCCCCCCAACCCACCACACAGTAGCTCCAAACACTACATATCACTGACATAAAAAACATTCTCACCACATCTGTATTCACCTTAAAGGACTGCAACTTCCTCATACAGTATACCCGTGGACTTAATTTTTTCATCAGTAAGTCAACATGATCTGACCATGTTAGCCTATCATTAAAAACAATGCCCAAATACTTGTATGTGTTCACTCTTTCTATTACTGATCCTTTAATTTCCACTGCATCAGTTGTCGTCTTATTTCTCCTGTAATCAATTACTAATTCTTTAGTTTTCTTAACATTGAGTTCTAGGAAATGAGTATCACAAAAATCAACGAAAGCTTTTATCTCGTTTTGATAGCGACGCTAATCATCATTTTCAATTAACCCAATGAGCGCTGTGTCGTCAGCAAATTTAACAACTCTACAGCTGGCCTGCTGTGGGCGGTAGTCTGCAGTGTAAATGGTAAAAAGAAAGGGTGATAAAACAGTTCCCTGAGGTGAACCTGTGTTTGTCATGATCTTGTCTGACTTAACTCTTGAGTTTAGCTTAACAAATTGAGACCTGTTCTCTAAGAAATTTAGAATGAAAGAAATAAATACACCTGGAACCTTCATCATTAAAAGCTTATTTACAATGATGTGTGGTTGTATCATATTGAATGCTGAGCTAAAATCATAATACAGAATTCTCACACACCGTCCCCCTGCATCCAGGTGAGCATAGACACTGTCCAATTTACAGACAATAGCATCCTCTGCCCCTCTCCCTTTCTGATAAGCAAATTGGCAGGGGTCAAGATAATTCTCTACATGAGGCTTCAGACTATTCAACACAATTCTCTCACATACCTTCATAGCTATGGAGGTTAGCGCCACTGGTCTTTTATATGGGGTTGGCTTTTATTGTCAAGCAGCCAAAGGAAAGGCGATGTATCCGTCGTGATAAGCACTAACAGATCGTACATCAGACATTTTGGATTGTACATCAAAAATATATCTACAAACCAAGACAATGGTCATTTTTACAGTATTTTTGATGGTTGATCAGTTTTCAATATTGCAGGGAGCAATTGGAACAAGAAGGAGCAGTCTATGAACAGCTCTTCTGTTGAATTTCTAACAAACTAGCTGCTCAGGAAGTGTTTGCTGGCACCAGTCTTGTAGTATAACCCCACTGAGCATCATTATTTAAACACAATTCAAACAACAACTATGATACGATAGGTCCCACTGATAGTTCAGTTAGGATTGTTTACATGAGAGCACCTTTTAAATCAACAAGTCCAACAATGCTTGCATAGTAGATTATTTAATGTAAAAACAATACTTTAAATCCCATCTCTCTCTCTCTCTCTAAATGGCTGTCACTGTTTATTGTCTTCTTCTTTCAGAAAAGAACTGAAAGATTCAGAATTCATCCTGAATTGAGATGAGACAATGAGAGTGAGCTTTCATTTGTAATCAAAGCAGGCTACACCCGCATCCACGGCAATGCAAAAATGTTTTTGTTAACTTGTTCCCTGAGCCAACGGCCAACATTTCCAAACTTCAAAGAACTGTTTTCACGCCCACATTCTCAAATAAGAGATAGAATATAATTGCCTCATATGAATAATTCAGTTGTGGGATTTATGATAAGACAAAATTCTTATCAGGGCTTTCCCTCAAGGTCCTGCAGACTGCTCTTCCCATTTTCTATGGCTGGCTGCTCGTACAAGATTCTGAGGTCTCTATCTTCTTGCTCTCCTGCTTCCACTGATGCCCACCAGGAGAACAAAGTCAGCACAATGTACACTGACTGACACCAAGTCGCTGCCAACAAACAGGCTGCTCACTCTGCAACAATGTGGCTCTGTAGATTAAGGCTTCACCCTTCAAACACACAATATGCAGGAGGCATGAATCATTAAAATATAACAACATTCTATCCGTAATAACCACGTTTACAGTGATGAGTGGCTGGGGGCACACACAGACAAGCCAAAGTGGAAACACAATTTGCAGAACAGCTGATGCTATAATTTTTGAATAATTTGAATAAACGTACTGTAAGTAAGAGCAGGCAGAACATGTAAAAATGGTAAACAGCCGAGATTTCTCTTTTTACGAGTCAGTCCAGAAAATGGGGATCTGCAAAGTCTTTAGCACTTTAAAGCATGCCAAGAGTTCTCCCCTGTGTGCTCAGATTCTGTAGGTGTTGGACCTGTAAAGTGTTTTTATCCCCTAAATCTATTGTTGTGAAACCTATACCATAGGGGTTAACAATGAACTCAACAAAGTCTTTCTCTGGCACTCTGTGACTGCTTGTGAGAGTTCCCACTTTGCAGCTTACTTTACCTCAGAGCTGTCTATCCTGGGTTTATATCAAAGGCATATAGTTTCTTAACTGCTGCCCAATTTTCAAAAAAATAAATAAATAAAGAGAACAAAAGCCTCCCACTACTCTTCTCTGCACCAAAAAGTCACCTCCAGATTTTTCTCACACATCAAAAAATGGAGATGTATTTCATAAAGGAGCAAAGGAATGATGTCGTTAAAGCGCACATGCCTATCTTGAATTGATAGATGGGACAGGTTTTCAAATTTAACATTAAGTACTTTTCCTTATATATCAAATCCATCCCTGTCTTGTGAACGTTTGCATTCCCCCTGCGGTGATGGCCCAAGGTACTCATGGGAGATCATAGACAAAGCAGAGTCAAAGCTTGGTCTCAGTCTCATTTTGCTTTTAGCACCATCTGTCAGACATCGTTGTTCTGACGTGAAAGTGTGACCTCGGCAGTTAAGTGCCTAAACTGACTTCAGGAGTCAGCGCTTTTAGAAGTCTTCCTCACATGATGGAGGGAGCTTTGAGGACATCAGTTTTATGCGAAAGGTTGTCACTACTTATGGAAACTGCACACAGTAACTCACAGCAAATATATGATTGCTTGATGAAACCAGTCCCTTTGTCAGACAGGGCAGTGGGGCCCCTTGGCCCCCTTAAGAGTCTATGGTAAGTAAGTGAAGTTTATTTGTATAGCACCTTTCACAGATAAAAATAGATAAAAAATTAAATACAAATAGAAAACATAACAAACAACCATAAAAAAAACCTTTGTCTAACTAAAAGCCTGCTTGAATAATAGAGTCTTCAATTGCTTTTTAATAGATTTGACAGAATTCACACAACGTAGAAAGGGAGGCAAGACATTCCACAGCCTAGGAGCCACTGCTTGGAATGATTGATCCCCTCTAGTTTTAAAATGAGTGTGGGGAAGCACTAACAGCCTCTGACCTAATGACCTCAGGCTACGGGTGGGAGTATGAAGCTGTATCAAGTCAGAGATATAGGGAGGAACTTGATCGTGCAGGGCTCTAAAAGAAAGGACCAGGATTTTAAATTGAAGTCTATACTGGACCAGTAACCAGTTTCTAACTAAATGTTTAGAGTATTGCTGAATCAAAATCAGGACATGGCTGAATCAAAAACAACACCTAAGCTCGGCTGGATAGATGAGCCTAAGTCACTAATATGCTGCTTTAACTGAGGGAATCTACTTCAGGGGCGACAATTATTTATTTAGTTTTATTTGAGTTCAGAAGCAAAAAGTTGTCACATAACCACTGTCAAACAGTTGATTAAAGGTACTCTAAGCAATGTCACACGTTTTTTTAGGCTACAACATTTTTTGTCACATACAGCAAACATCTCCTCACTATCGGCGAGCTGCCGGTCCCCTGAACACACTGTAAAAAAAACGTGCTCTCTGTAGACAGCCCAGGGTCCACAAACACTAACAAAAAAAAAGTGGCCAACCTGGACCACAAAAACATAACAAACCGTGTTCCAGCATTCAGCCAATAAACAACAAGAAAGATTTTTTTTTGGGGGGGGGGCGTTAGTTCGCTGAAGCATGGAACGGAGGGGGAGGGGACAAGATGAGGAGGAGGGAGGGGCGAGCTAGTCTTGTTTTGTTTGAAAATACTTTGAATGTCAACAAGAATAACGTCACCCAACATCGCTTGGAGCACCTTGGAGCAGAAGACAGTTTATAGAACTCAGTTTCCTTAAACAAGCAGTACAGTTGAATATCATCCGCATACAGATGGTAAGATATGTCGCTAAATTGACTAGTTATCTGTCCTAAAGGAAATATGTACAAAAGGAACAGAATAGGTCCCAAGACAGAACCCTGAGGTACCCCACACGACAACTCTGCAGTTTCAGAGATGATCTGATTCATATAAACACTTCTATATATATATATAAACTTCTACCAGAAAGGTAGGATGAAAACCATTTTAAAACTGATCCAGACATCCCAACCAGATCACAAAGTCTGTTTATCATAATATTATGATCAATAGTGTCAAAAGCTGATAAGGTGAAAGATGAAAGGTAGCCTAGAAATCTAGACGCAGCCTAGTGGCATCAAATTTATTTTGCAGCCAGGGGGGTCTAGGCACTCTCTGTTGACTTGCGAGCTGGAAAAAACAAATTTTGGTCAGGCCAATCACATCGTGTATAGAGTCGGTGGGCGGGGCTTATGGCTGCTGCTGCTGGGAACAGCGGTCTTCTGGAAGACTTGGAGTGAAGCTTTTCTTTGAGAAAAGAACGGCACAGAAATCATTATTAAAAAAGGAAGATGTGTTCGGAGTTTTGCCAACTTGAAACGGCAAAAGTTAAAAGTTTAATCTATCAACTAGCTTAGCTACCTTCTTCCTTGCTCTGCCTGGTTATTGCGCTATCCTATTGCGTGCAGAGGGAATTTGAAAGACAACTGTTTATTCCGTCCCTCGGATTGAGCTCCGTCAATGGTGAGTTCCCAGACCCAACATCTAGATGTGGGTCTGGCTTGTCAGGCTAGATGAAAGGTCCAATAGGACCAAAACTGTATATTCCTTAGAGTCAGTGCAGTGCAGTTTCTGTAGAATACTTTTTACGGAAACCAGACTGGAATTTGTCAAACAACTCGTGATTCTCTAGGAAAAGGGTAAGTTGCTCTGCTACAACTTTTTCAAGAATTTTTGACATGATGCTATCTGCTTAGATGCTTTGACACTATCACTTCCGCAAGGCTCAGAATACAGTATGTTCTTTATTTTCCATAATAATACATCCAGTTACAAAATCAATTGATTCTTAATGACCAGTATTCAGGTAAAAGCTCTGAAAGGCTTTTACTCTGAAGGAATAAAGACATGTCACAGTTTTCAAATGTGTTTCATCTTCATGTAAATAACTAAACATGTACAAATGTTACTAAATATATAAATATTGTAATTCTTGATTGATGTGTTCCTTTCTTGGCTGAAATGTTAATTAAAATATATATTTTTTTGTCATACTGTGACACATTTATCCTCAATATTCTCGAAAGGACCAGAAGTACAAGGCGAGATATCTGAATTAGTAGAGTATCACGAACAGAGATAGGTCATTTGTAATTGCCCTTTCAGATCCAGGATTTGCGTATCCAGGATTATGGAAAGATTATTAAAATAACTATTTAGTGGAGTGTTTGAGAAACTGTGTGGTTTGGGTTAAAATTGTTAACTTTGTGTCATGATATTTGTGGTTAAAAGAAGCAATACATGGTTAAGACTGGGAAACATTTGTGGTCATGGTTAAATAAACAAAACAACAGTGGGTATTAGTGTGAAACTGCGGTCTAGCATGTCAAAGGCAGAGGTTTTGTGGCTCTATTACAACGTGCATTACTACCTCCTTTACTCCTAGAGTTATATTTGCTAGGGCCGCTAGATCTCTTAAAATCTGCTCTGCTATCATGACAATTAAAAAAGCATTGCTTACTTCACTGTAGAGCTTTTTTCATAAGTATAAGCCTTTGGGAGCAGTGACTTCCCATACACATACACAGGGCCAAACTCCAAAATGTCATTAAATCCCTTCCTGTTTAAGCTGATGCCATCTGGCTTTATTGTATATTTAGATCATAATTAGCTATAGTAACAACACTAGCTCCTCTCCCTGGGGGCCACCTAAATGTAGTTACAATACAATAAAACAAAATCGGTCCTACATGTACAGGTAATCTAGCTGACACTTCTCAGTTGGTGAAGATGTAGAAGGACCCCCAAGCAATCTCACTGAAGGCCCCTACTTATATTCACCACGACGGGCAGTTCAGACAGGCTTTTCACACATTGCAATGGGCATCAATATTGCAGCAGGGGCAGCAACATGTCAAACTCTTTGCCTTAGCCCCAGGTGGGCTCTTGTGCTCTGCAGGATGTCCCAAGCCAACAGACAGCTAAAGGCTGCCGTCAGACTCTATATGTCATCTTGATGCCTCTCCTGCCCAGGGCCATGGAAACAAACGCTGGTGTTTGCTTTTCACTCTTCAAGGTCCTTGGGATCCCTTCTAAAAGTGAAAAGCTGGAAGTGCAAAGTGTTGACCTGTGCTCGTCCCTGGGTATGCATTCGAAAGCACCTCCTGCCTACGCCGTATAACCCCGTGACAGGCCTGCTCTGTGGTATTCTGGGCCAGAGGCCTTGACAGGAAAGCTCTTGATCACCTGTGACATTGTAGCTTCCATTTTGGCTCAGGTACTATACTGTTCACCTGACCTCTTTAAACAGAAGACTGTGAGCACAACTTTTCCACTACCAACTTTACAAAGACACAAGGCACATTCACAGCTTGTCATCTGACCTTTCTGTCCTGAACAGAAACACCAGGGATCACAAACCCCCTGCACCGGCTCGGAGATACTGTACATAAACTCTGATTTCCACACTGTAGAAAATATGATCCCAATTATTTTTGACCACATAATAATGAAATATGACTCTGAATCCCTCTTTAAAGCTAGACATGTATATATACACAGTATGCTAAGATACCATTATCATGACCACAACATACCGTACAATCATCACATAAATTATTTAGTCTGTAGTTAATTGCCTTGTACATCTTATTTCAGTTCAGCTTCTTTTTGTCCCCTTTTTTAAATGACATTGAACCTGATCTCCCCAATTGTACCTGTTGATTGTGAGATCCAAGCAGCACATTCTCCTGTCAAAGGATAGACTTTAGATCATTTTGCAAAGTTAATGTCGCAATTTCACACATAGCACGGTAACTTTTAAACGTGTGGAGGGGAAAATGTCTGCGCTTATTTTCAAAGCGGATGTCTCAGGTGCATAGGTTCAAAGACTTTCAAAGAGATATGCACAAGATGAAAGAAATCAAAATAGAGGGCAATTGGTGAAAAAATACAGTTTAGTGACACAAAGGTGCAGGAAAGGAAAGAAAAGACAAACAAAGCCAATCAAAAGAAATGAGGAACCACTAGAAATGTTGCTGATTTAAATCCAGCTCTGTGTCATGGCAGTGTGTGCAGCTAAACAGTGTGTGGCTTCCCTCTGTGGCCGCAGCGCACAGAGCTCCTAGCTGAGCAGAGCAGCGGAGGTTCCGCTGAGATCCATTCAGCTGCTCCGAGCTCCATGCACTGGCGCCATGGAGGGAATCCAAACATGGTTTATCTGCACACACTGCCCACGCACAGATGACACAAAGCTGGATTAAAAGCAGCAACATATCACTTTAAAATGCCAAAGAACTTCTTTAAAAAATCATTGATCACTGTCATCCAGAGATTTAAACTCAGTTGAAGGTGAAAACAAATAAGCACAAACGTGCCAACCACTTGAAAGTTTTCTTTAAGTCGTCTAACCATTTCTTTAATCTGCAACATCAAACTAAAAGTTACAGTCAAGCCTTTTAGTGTGTATGAAGTTCCCCTCTTTTTAACATGCATGTGATCAATTCTTTATTGATTTTACCAAAATGAGAAAAATTTAACCTTTGTCAATCTCCCACCTCCCAGATCCTCCAGTAAGATCTCTGGGTAATAACCTTAGATTTGTAAGTGCAAAGTAAACAGTAATCAGACTTAATTAGGTTATATAGCACTCTTTAAATAATGCAAACGACAGAAAAAAGAACCATTGATCCAAGTACTGTACATACAAATGAATATTTCAGAGTCTTACAGATTAAGTCCATAACAATATCTGCAACTTTAAACGCTGCTGAACAATTTTAATTAACCACAGCGTCTTTACGTAAGCAATGTAATGAAGAAGAAGACAAAGACAAAACTCCTGATGGTTTCTGATGGTGCAATAAAAGACTCAAATCAAAAAAGGGACACTTCTTGGAGGGAATCCAACACTCAACCACATCACTTGGCTCAAGTGAATGAGGAAGAATGATGAGCAGACAGCGGTCCCAAAGAGAAAGCTAAGGTCATGTCCTATAAACAGCGTATTGGCCTGTCGAGCCGAGCGCTTAAAGCCATGGAAAGATAACATCTATAACTGGGTGGCCAGTTCAGGAGTCTAATAAGGCTTTTTAAATACACAAGTAATTAATACACAAGGGTTAATGATTATTATGCAAACAAAGGCTCACATTGCTTACTCACTATACCCTTAAAGTTCCACAGTTAACACAGTTAAAGCCCTTTAAACACACACTGACACACGTACTCTCACTCCTCAACCATTAGAGAGGAAAACTTCAAAAAGATTTAACACTTGGCATGAATTGTAAGTTTTGTATCTGGTCTGCAGGGAGCTGTATGACATACAGCGTGACAACTATTAGCATTTAAGGTGGTATACATACGGATCACGACTGTCGAACAAGGTGGAAACGGTCCAGCTCCCTGCATTTTAATGAAAGCTCAGCGAAGTTTAAATAATTAAAGCCTGCATTACATAATGAATGAACTTCCTTCAAATGAGCATTGTTGAGTGACGGCGCGGTGGTGGTTTAAAGGAAGATAGGAGGCAGGATGGCCCCTTGAGAGTTTGACAGTACCCATGGGGCTGATATGGCCAAGTGCGCCCAGAGCCTTGTATCGCAGGCAGGAGATCAGAGGAGCAAGACTCTCACATGAAGGAGGGACTGGCATGAGGAAGGGGGACAAGTGGAAGAGGAGAGCGAATGTGTGGAGGGAAAGGAAAAGAAAGAAACGGCACTGTGACTCAGAGTTGTTTGGCTGAGATCTTTCTGCCCAGCGGCTGGTTGGTTTTTCATCTGAGTTTCTCAGCTTGATTAACATTTCAGGAAATTAGCAGGGGATGTGTGCAGGGCCTTGGGGTGAAAAAGCCCCTCAGAGACCAGACATCATGCCTAAAATTTGAACTATGGGAGTAAAAAAAATGCTCCTGGTAAAATAATGACAAGTAATGAAATGAAAAATAATGAAAAGTAATTGGATATAAAAAGCTTAATCCATAGCAACCATATATTCTGCTGTATTTATTTCAGAGGCGGAAAGTAACATGGCCTGTACTGAAGTTAAGTTATATGTACTTGTACTTTACATGGTTATTTACATGTTATGTCTATTTATAGTTCTACTCCACAACATTACTTTTGGGATCCTGCAGGAAAACACAAATCTCGCGGGAGCTGGCTGTTTTAACTTTGCTGGGGGTGGGAGCCATCTATGTGTAAAGAGAACGGTGAAAGTGGTCGGTCAAAAAATGGCCTTGGCGGATGTCTGCACCCTCCAGCCTCCAGCCTTTCTGGTTATCTGTGAGTGTCATGGTTGCGATTTTCTGTTATAGTTTTTCCTGTTTTATTGTGTTAATTTATTCCCTGTTTCCTTGTTGTTTACTGTCTCTTGTGTTCTCTGTTGCGTTTTACCCTGTTTTCATCCTTGTGTATGTTTTATGCTTCAGTTTTATTTTGTAGTCTGTTTTCTCCCATGTCATTTTTTTGTGATTGTCTGCCCCACCCTGATGTGTTTCACCTGTCCCTTGTTTCATCCTCGTTACCTTCTGGGGCCCATTTCAGGAAGGAGGTTTAACAAACTCTGAGTCTAACCCTGATGTCTGAGTTGATTTACCCTTAGATGGGAAACTGAGTTTTCGGTTTCAGAACAGCTGATATGAGTTGGTTCAATCACCACCATTTGCACCACCACAATAAAAAGGCAGCATGAATGGAGCCATGATACTAAGATTCACCATGGTAACAACCCCGAACAAACGGGTCGGTGGAAATACTCATGCGCACATACAGTGAGTTTGAACATATATTTTCATTAAAAAAGCAACACAGCTGCTGCAAAATAGCGAGAATTTGCTTGGGAGAAAATTGCTGCTAGAGTAAATGCGTATATTCCAATATAGTGTATATCATATTTAATCATAAGTATAGCCTAATATTACTGGTGAAATGGTATTTAACCTATACTGTAATCTATCTCATTTAGGTGCAATACTGTGGGCGAAAAAAGTCCTAGGCCTACTAATCCCATTCTGAGGCTGCAGCACTATCATTAACAGAATTATAATTCATAATCTTTTATTTCAAAGGGTTTACATCATTCACCTGCAATACTATGGAACAATACCGCTCAAATAGGAAGTTATCTGAAATTGAAAATACACCTAGCCAGGGCCTCAATATTATCTCCCGACATATGTTTAACACCTTGTGAAGTAATACAGCTTCTTCATCAATGAGATCATCGACAAAAGGAAATGCCACGTTTTAGAAAAAGTTTCATAGTCTGCCTAACACAGTTAATAAACCAACATGTTTTTTTATTCATGCTCATAACAAACTGCGCTAAAATGCGCCTGATACAGACTGAATGACTGAAGAAATGAAAGAGCACTGTGTCAGAGGGAAGAGACTGAGAGAAACTCGAGGTTTATTGAAAACCTGCTCCCGACCAGGTTAGGTTCACAGGCTCAGTTACCATAGTAACTGATTCTGAGGTTAAGTTACCTCTCTTTCTGAAACAGAAAACCCAGAGTTTCCCTCATCTCAGGGTTAACAAACTCAGAGTTTTCACTAAACCTGCTTTCTGAAACGGACCCCTGGTCTTTTGGTACCATTTTTGCCTGCTTTCTTCAGGACTGCTTTTGTTGTATCCCTTTTTATTTTATTAAATCCTCAAGCTCACCACTGCCCTGTTGTCTCTGCATTTTTGGGTCCGCCATTTCCCTGATCGTAACAGTGGGTTTGTTAATACAGCATGAGTGACCCTCTTTCTCCTTACACATACTCATTTCATCCATACTTAAGCTTGTAGTATGAGATCAGAATATTTCTTCCACCACTAGTAGTTTTAAAGATAGACTTTGATGACCTTTTACAGTAAATGGTGGAACCACTTCAGGGAAATTAACAGGGGCTTTGTGCAGGTCTTCATTGCAGAACAGAGCCTGAGAGACCAGGCAGAATGGCTATAATCACAATAGAAAATGGGTTATGAAAAGCATATTCTATAGCAACCAAAGAAATCGCCTACAGTAAATGGCAGACCCCCTGATTCACATACTGTACACAAAGATGGCTTCTATAGGAGGGATAATTTCCTGTGTTGACTGACAATTCTATTCAAGAATGATGCTGATGGTAGACAGGTTGGTATTATAGATCGTAGCAATCCTCTGTCACTGACAAGCTTTGTTGAGGTGTTGTTGAGGTCTGCTTTCTGCTTTTTTTCAAAGCAAGCAGGTGGAATTAAACATGACGGACATGACTCACAAGACACCGAGATCCACACTGAGAATAATGTTCACCACACAGCACAAGAAAAGACAGTGAAAATCAGGGCATGCTAATTGTCAAAAGAGCTTATAGAAAGACATGACGCCAGTTTGTCAGCTTGTTTGTTTTTTTTCTGACCATGTTCCTTCATTGTCCTCTCTGTTTTTAATGGGTTTATTTGTTAAAAAACAAGCTGTCCCTACAGATTCTGCACTGTGTGATTTCCAATATTTAAAGGGATACTTTACCGATTAGCATTAAGCTTTGTATCAGTAGAGCTCATGTCCCCCTGAGATGAGTGATCTCTTTATTGTGTGTCTTAAAAAAAGCCTCTGATCTAAAAATCGTCATTTAGCGTCATCGGAGGCATTTTTGGCCCGAGGCTATGGACTACAGCCATACTACAGCCAGCTAGTTCCGCATGTTTTCAACCCACCCATAGGGTGTGGGACTGTCACTACCCGATGCGAGTCGAGTGTCAGCCATCTTGAAGCTAAGCTAACAAGCTCTCTCTTTTCAGCAGCAACTTTGCAATTATATGTGCATTCAAACTACCGCACATATGTACCACCGGGATACATTGGTACAAATCAGAAAATATGCAGGAAACTTTATTACAGACGGAATACTCGACACACTATGCAAGTTTTGCCTGCTACGCAGATCAGCACATCAGCCTACTGTGACGCTTGATACTGCTAGCCAGGGTAGGGGGACATGGAAAGCGATGTGCGAGAAAGCGGAAACACGGAACGAGGGCAGGAGTTCGAGC
Source organism: Perca fluviatilis (assembly GCF_010015445.1). NCBI lineage: Eukaryota > Metazoa > Chordata > Actinopteri > Perciformes > Percidae > Perca > Perca fluviatilis. The sequence goes on along the minus strand of NC_053130.1, from coordinate 24,022,554 downwards.
TAGGTGGAAAGCTAACGCTAGCCAGCCACCTGTCCCATCCATCCTGCTTGCAAATGTCTGCTCATTAGACAACAAACTGGACTACATCCAACTTCAACGAAACTCCCAACGCGAGTTCAGAGACTGCTGTGTTTTTGTGGAAACATGGCTGAACAACAGTGTACTGGACTCCGCTATCCAGCTACCAGGCCTGCTAGCCTTCCGAGCAGATGCTGCTCTGTCGCCGGGTAAGACTCGTGGAGGTGGGCTGTGTTAACACGGACTGGTGCAGAAATGCGGTGCTTGTATCCAACCGCTGGTGGAGTTTGTGACTGTTAAATGCCAACCATTCTACATTCCACGCAAATTCATGTCTGTGTTTATACTCTGTGTTTACAGCCCACCAAGCGCTAATGCTACCAATGAGTTAGCTGAACTTTACGGAGCCTATAATGTGCGTGCACTAAATGTAGCCTGTTTTGTATGTCGTTTTTATATATTTTAAATGTGTAACACCACTTGAGCCACGGTGAAACGTTGTTTCGTGTATATGGTTGAAAAGACAATAAAACACACTTGATTTGACTGACTGCCTCTCTGTAAAAGGTAGGCGTGGCTTGGGAGTAGCCTCGTAGGGAAGCGAAGCAAGTGCATTCTGGGAGTTGTTGTCTTTCATCCACATGAGCCAAAAACACATTTTCTGGCTTTTCTCGGTCTAGAGGACACCAATTTCAAATGGTTTCACATTTCTACTACATAAATGACCCAATTTAAATACATATTCATCTTTCCAGCGGTGAAATATCCCTTTAAATCCTGCCTCAGCTTGATATTTCTTTTTCTTTTTCAGCGGGCTGCTGGTTGACTTGATGGACTTGGATTTGTTTTATGTCCTTTTTTTTTTAGTGTGCAGTTTCTTGCTGATGCTGCAGCTTCCATGAAAGGCCGCCCAAAGAGGAGAAATAAAAGACTAGTTTATGTATCACTGTTATCCAAGAATCTCCCATATGCTCAATGTTACTCAACAATATTTTTGTAGGATTCTAAGAAAGTCTCTTTTCCTTACTTTGTGAGATATCTCTGAAGCCCACAGTTGCTACTCTGTTGGACCAGCAGCTTTGCAGAAAGATGAGACCAGTTTCACAGCTGGAATAATTTTTTTATTTTACCTTTTTATAATTACAGTGGGTGACACATCCTGTTTTAATTCTATCAAATGGAGGACTGAACCCTCAACCAGTAGAAGAGGGACTCGAGCATCACAGCATTTGTTTGTGATAATTTCACTGGTTAGACTGGAGCATTTAAAGTGCATGCCTGAGGTTAAGTTGCCAGTGAGTGGTTATTTTGCAGCCCTTGAGGTTGAAAGATATATGTATTGATGCTTGTTTTTACAGAGAATGCAGAGTAGTTTTCCCTCTCCACAGTCAAATTATTGCTCCAATGCTTAGCAGGGCATGAAGTCCTAATGAGAGCGAAAGTGTTTCACTGGAGCATTAATTGCTACACCTGTGAAGAGGTTTGAGAACCAATCAAGACTTATAAGGGAATCATACGAATGGTAAGAGGCAGCGGTTCCTCCAAAAAAAAGCTAAACTATTGAAGCCATTTAAGACCAGGTCACACTGATCCCCTGAAATCTAATTTCCCTTAAAGGGGATGTCACGAGTTCTGCTCCAAAAGCACTTTTTCTAATGAATTACCTTCCATCCACTTTCTGCCCCTCAATTTAGGTGTGGTTTACAATTTCTTTCATTAAACCCTCACACCTGCATTCAGCACGCTATGTGTGGTTTACTCTGAAACCCTTGCTCTGTAGAACAACCTTCAGCTTCATACATGCAAGCATTAATCCTCTTGTTTCCCCTGTGCCAGATACACTGTGTGTGGCTGCTTTTGAAGCCAAAAGAAGTAAATAAGTAAAAGTAAAGTGGTGGTGAAATGAATATCCAACAAACACTGTTTTAGAACAATGGTACTTTGAGCCTTATACAGTACATATCTTTGCATTTTTTTTACTGGAGTCACTGGGTACATGCAGCCTTTGTAAGCATTTCTTTCCAGTCCATTATTTTTTCTAATAATTTTCTTTTCATACAGAGCAGCATCTGAAACCTTGTCTGTTAATATTTCAAAATGATTGCCTGCAGCACCAGTGACCTTGACCTTTTTTTTTTGCCATTACCTTTGGGCATATACATCTAGATTGTTCTACCGAAGAATAAACATAACTTTGAAATGTTCCTAATGCTTCATTATCAGAACTGTCATATTGAGTGGGTTTCTTAAATGACAATAACTATGAATCACTTTTAGAATAGTTTGAGTGTGTGTCTTTTCATTAAAGAGTTGTCCAATTGTTATCACAAAACGCCAGTGCAGCATAGGCTTACTTCTGCTGATTTCCTCCTGTCCTCTGCAAAGAATTACATTTTTGAAGTATGAAGAAATATAAAGCTAAAGGCATCCAAGGCCACATTAAAGTAAGACTTTTTCAAGGCCCTCCCCCGCTCCCCAAAGCACCATCACGACTAAATTTTTGCCCCGTCCAACCTACACAAACATCAGCCACGCTTAATTTGTATACAGTAATGCATCAGCAATAATGCATGACTGCAGTTTAATTTTATTTTTAGGTTAAGTTCAATTTCATAGATTCTATAACAGTTGTGGCACCAAATACAAGTAATATAATTATTATAGCATACATATACAATACAGAAATTGCGTCCCCAAATGGTACAGGCCGGCTCACTGTCGGCCAATATCCAAATGAAAGCTAGCACTTTGCCAAATAAGTTCAAGTGCCATGAAGTCTAAATAGCCACAATAAAAGAGAGCGCCAATGTCCAAAAACAAAACTCATGTAACACTGGCAAGTAAAGCCTGCATGCCTTACCTTTGAAATGTCTTCCGCCTGGCTTTACGCGTGGCAAAGTGCTTGATTAGAGCAGTAATATCTGGTGCACTAAGCCTAGCTAATGTTAATGATCAAATGCCTAACTACCTTCTAGATATCTAACCTGTAGAAGCAGGTGGTAATCCCGCTGGTGTCCTTTCACAATGCCAAATATATGTCTATTTCTTACTTAAATGTAAGAAATAGACATATGGTTTTATGGGGAGTTGCCTGCTGAAGTCTTCTGGTCACCATGCGGCTTAAACAAATGAGATGCAATGTGTTCATTGGTCATATTTAGAGATACTGGTAGGCCTATTTTTGAACTCTGGACAGCCAGACTAGCTGTTTAGCTAAGCTAAGCTAACCTTCTCATCTACCTCTAGGCAAGAATGCAAATAAGTTTATTTCCCAAAATCTGAAACAACTCCTTCAGGTTTCAGCCAACCTATAACACTGGAAAGTATCAACATTTTTTCTTAAGCTTTCCAAGTATTAAAATGGTGGATAAGAACTTCACATAGAGTCCGGTGGTTGAAGGAGCCCTGGAGTGTTGATCCTCAGGGACTGTGGAGAATCAGGCTGGCATGCCTGCGAGCTGCACTCTGGGGAAATCAAATGATATTGTTCTGCACATCTCCCCTGCTTCATTGGGAGCACAGCAAGGAGATTGTCTGCATTTCTTTAGCAGTGCCCTGCCTGTGCTGTGGCACATTGACTGTTTCCTGCGACAATGTGTAGGATAGTCACAACAACAGGTGATGTGATTGGCAATTTGGTTCCCAGCCTGAGCAATTAGCGTGTGTGCAGTCACAGACTGTATACATATGTAAAGCCTCACAAATTGACAATCAATAGAACAAATATGAAACTCTTCCTCTGCGTAAAATGCTGTTTGCAGTGCATCATCTCTCTCAAACATCGCAAAATTCCCCTGGATATCATTTGATTTCCACTGGTTCTTTGATAAGATTTCAACCCTAAACATACACTCCCTCTAAGTTGGACAAGCATTCCTGCACAGCTGGAATGTAAGCAAGTTATTAACATTCATAAGCAGGAGATGATTTGCCATCTTTATGTGGAATGATGCACAATGTTTCATCTTTCTGTTACAAGGTTATAACCTTGGGAAAACTTTTCTTTGTATGAATTATTGATAAGAGGAAAGGAGAATGATAAAATAAGAGATATTTGACTCAATATGTTTCATAAGAAAATCATACTTGGTGTTGCTTAAAGGCTTAGAGGTGTAAATAATTAAGTTAACCAGCTTTATCAGAGGAATTGTGTGTTAAAAATAAGGACAGAAGCAGAATCTTTGAAGTTTTCTTTTTTGAAGACAAACATAAGACCATCAGATCGGCAATCAAATCGCTTGCAAATTACAAAACATTATAAGCAGTGTTTCTCGGAGAAATGAATGCATGGCTTATCTGACTACTCCAAAACTGACTGCTGAAAATGCAGCTGCAGTCTTGACAGCAACCCAAAAACCCCAAACAGATTACACCTGTCCCTGGACCACTGCACTGTCTGCAAAATACGAATCAGATATGCCTGTCAGATATGAGCCAGCAAGGCCTCTGAGATCATCCAGCAGCACGCCACACAAGTCAAAAGCAGAGAAAGCAGTTTGTCTGTCAGACACAGATAAACATTTATTCTTCAGACAGACAAATTATAAGCAGCCTGTCCTTACGGGACGATTACGCAAGCAACACATAACGACCCACAATTCTGTTTGTTGTTAGGCGTCAACCTCTCGTGGCTGGTGACATACAAGGTGACATAGTTTAGCGCCAAATATCAAGTTAGGAGGCAGGATGGAGGACTTTCACTCACCAGACCGTTTTAATGTCCCGTCTGAAACCAAAAGTCAACTTTTCATTTGGAGTTTTACGGACCTTAGTCCGCGACACAATGACATCCGTGACATCTCGTTACGTCTTCATTTTAGTATTGCCTAAACTTCACAACGTTTACTACGTGGAAAAAAAATGGTCCTGTTAACCGGGATTTATGCTTCTGCGTAAAATCTATGCCGTGGCTACGTACGTAGGTACGTGGAGACACAGACCTACGCCGTAGCCTGACGTGCACCTCTCGAAAAATGTTACTCCACGTCGCGGCGACGCTCGTCGCTCGGCTGTGGCTTGGTAGCGTTGCATATCCCCCTACTCATTTCCTTGTTCTCCTTGAACATGAAAACAAGTAGAGGGTTAACTTTTCCTGCAACAGATTTCCCACCGTGGTCAGAAAGCACAGGGGAGACACTTTGTTTCTCTCACTATGACTCTAGAGTCGCTACTCACTCCGAAGCTAATCACCGTCACTCTCTCACTCTCTCACTCTCTCACTCACTCACTCTCTCACTCTCTCACTCTCTCTACCACACACTCCCCACGCACACACACATTTAGGTCCTGCTATTCTCCTAAAAAGAACGACACACACACACACACACTCACCAACTCACAAAGTATAAACTTCAGGCCACTTACGTAGGCGACGGCGAAAGCTCTGCGTGGAGCCTCCGCACAACCATAAATCAAGCTTTACGTTAAATAGAACGGTCACGTGATTACCGTCACATGATTAAACCGCTACCGTGAGGCAGTAAATAGAACGGTCGTATGTGTCATTTTTGGTAGCCTTTTTAGATCAACCTATAATGTTGTTTAGGTATGAGGATGTGCTGTTTAAAACTTAAAACTGACAATAAATACAGTGTGAATATGTGGCCCTGCGTGCAAAAGTATAAATATACAGTTGCCTTTGCTGCTTAGGGACATTTTTGTGGTGCTTTCTGTTGGAATCCAAACTCAATGCCAGCGTGAATATCAGAACAGCTTCACGTACCGCAGATCATCAGTGTTCAGTGACAGTGCCTGTGGTGTCTTTATTGATGGCACCTCAGCCTCAGGCTCAGATGCATTCATAGGAGACAGCTCGTCAACATGAGTGACAAGTGTTAAGGCGGGACCTTGACCAACTGAGAGGGAGGAACTAAGAAGGCGCTTCAAGGTGAAAAGATACTGTTACTATAAACCCTCTCAGAGAATAAAAACAAAAATAAAAACTTGATTTTTACAGGTGCTTTGCATGTTTTTGTCTGGGACGTGGGAGATATGTGATGTTATTGTGTGTATATATTTCTCCTCATTGTCCTTGTGAGGTAAGACAGTATATCAATATCCAATAATCTACTCCTTAATGTTCAGTTATGGCATTCCTAGTCTTGGCTGATTTGTAGCGTGGCCTCGACACAAGCAGCCAGTGAAAAAGCAGCCGCCTCTGTTTATTAAGGATGAACTCACAGCGATGCAATGTGGCTGTAGATCCTATTAAGTCATGAAGATATGGCATTTATTGAGAGGACCAGTGGGTAAAGGAACAAATAAGCTAGAAGGGGAGGTAGAAGCACTGCTGCCTGTACTTTTTTATGAGTTAGTTAATGAGCATGTGGCTTTGAGTGGTCAAAGGGGGACCAAGGTGTGAGGCACTGCACGTCGCAATATCCAGCAGATGCCTCAGCAATGACAGCTGGCGAGGCAAATGGTCCAGAGTGCAAACATTCAAGGTAATTACGGAGTAATTATCCAGCATTGCTGCCATATGGAAACCAACTGAGTGCCATACATCTTATTTTCATCCCGAAGTGGTGAAGTTATTCATTTATTTCATTTTCAGTGGGTGGCATCTTCACAGACAATTTCACGGAAAAAGAGAAAATCTTTGAAAATGTATTTGGTGTAAAATCACCCAAAATAATTTGCAAAAATTTGACTTGTGTGTTGGTGGCAATCTTAGCCCGGCCCTGCGCTTTATGCCCAGATAGATGAGTCAGTTATGCTAAATAGACTTCTCCCAGATGGACAAATTATTCATGTGAGCCTTAAGTTTTGCCGCAGTGGGAGGATGCAGGATGTACGGACATGCTGACAGCAGGTTTGCAGCTTCATCAACAGGACATTGGAAGGTACTGCAGCAAGGAAAACTAGAGAGATACACAAAATCTGTCTCATTAACGTTAACAAATGGATTTTCTAATTATTTTTGACATGACTATTCTCATTCGCAGACCACATGGAAAAGACCACAATGTAATTAATAAGCTAAACTTTTGTTTATCTGCTTCATCATCTAATCTCCTCTAGGAATATGTTTGCCAATGAGGGTTTTTTTTCTTCATGGACGTAATGAACACACCACATCAGTGATTCATTTTACACTTCTAGCAACAAAACCTCCTGCGAGAACAGCTGTAGATGTAACCCCTATCATTGATCTTGCAAGGCGTAGCACCCAGCTCGCTGAGTTTTTGATGTTTCTGCCGTCTCTCCACGCTGCTGAAAAGCCTCACCCCCTGCCTGCGGGGCTGAGGAATCACCTGCTCCACTGAAACCAACACATAATCGCTTATCTACACTTGTCATGCCAGGCCCGCTACCTTTGGAGCTATTTGTCTTTAGATCTTCTTGTATATCAGTTTTTTGAAGGCACTTTGTCACGCTCGCACAGACACACAAACGAGCACTGACGCCAGTTTGCCCACACACACACATTAGATAACATTTACTGCATGCATGCACACACACACACACACACACACACACACACACACACACACACACACACACACACACACACACACACACACACACACACACACACACACACACGTTAGATTCCTTAAGGCTTGAATTTCTATGCATTAGGTGAATGAAAAAACAACACAAGATAGATCAGATTAGATTAGATTGACTTTATTGTCCACCTCAGTGGACATTTGTTTTAGGCTTCTCCCAAATACGGCAAACGAACACACAATCCACCTAACGCACCATTAAAAACACAAATATACGTAAGTGCAAATGGACAGGTAACAACCAATAAATTATATAGAGGTTTTCTCAGGCAAGAGAGCTAGTGTACCTTGAAGAAAAGTAGTGGATCGCCCCTCTTAAGGAGGGTTAAAGTTATGAAAGTCCCTGTGCTTACAGAAACTCTGCAGTCAGTTGCTGCAGAGTATCTGCAAACATTGGTGCTTGGACAGATGTAGACTTATCATAACCTTCAAATATGTACTGCACTCATATTTGTGAATGAGTTTGCAAATGGATCTCTTTGGTATTTGAAGTTCCACAATTGCACAAATAAAATGCATGGGAAGAAAACATTTGGTGAGAAAAAGAAGAAAAAGTGTCAATATGTCTATCCTACCTCTTTAATACCAGTTTGACCATTGCACGTTTTCCCCTTCACATCATACTGTATGTTTATTGTTGGTTTTTCAGTGTTTTGGGTCACACAGAGCTGTCAGTCATTAGCAGGAGGAGAAGGTGCAACTCTCACTATCCAAGAATAGATCTCTATTCATTATTCAAAAGAGTAAGTCAGACATGCGCAGATCAACAAGAACCCATTAAAACGTCTTTTAGCGACCAACCAAGATCTAGATTCCTGCCCCTCTGGCAAGCATAAATAAACAGCTCACCATTTATTATTTAATCTTCATGAAAAAACTGTTTGCAGTTGCTTATTTCAGCCAATGTGTCTATGTGTCAATATGGAACACATGTTTGTAAAAAAAAAAAATCCTATTTGATCTTCACTGGTCAGCAAAATACATGGATTTCTTTGTCAAACAGAGGCACATTAAATCAACAATCGGCACTGGGCTGATCCAAATGGAAAATGTTCGCAATGAAAAATAATCATTTCCAACCATTCATGACTGTCTCTTCCTCTGCAAAGCTTTGATATATTGTATTGAGCATTATGAAAAAGCCGACATCGTGCTCCCTGAAGCTTTCTTTGTGTGCATTCATCACAAGTACGCAGGAAGATGCCAGCCTAGATTGATAACTGTTCATAGAGTCCAAAACAGGCACGTAACTTGTTCACCGAGGGAGCCCTGGGAGGCCCCTATCTGATGAGTGAAAGAAAAGGAACAAGCAGAGCAACAGTGTGAGTGCAGACAGTGCTGGAGATACTGCAGGGTTATTGATGTGTTGCAATAAAGCAGCAGGAGGCCTGTTAGTACAATTTTAAGAGCTGGTTTCAATCTCCTTAAAGCAACACTAGGTAACTTTTCCCGCTTCGGTCCCCCTACAGGTTGGGAGCGGAATTGTCTATTACACTACATTATGCAAGTTTTCCAGATCGGGTAGCGGATCTGTAGTTTGAATTAATTGGACAATGTAATGTAATGGACGATTCCGCTTCCAACCTTTTGGGGGACCAAAACGGGAAAAGTTACCTAGTGTTGCTTTAAGACTATCCATCATAACATTTACAGCCAGTTAACAGTGGCTCATAGCATCAAAACCAATGAATACTGTCACAGTTTTTCCATCAAAGAAGCTTATTTCTAGATAAAAAGCATACATTATCAACTTTCATTTAAGCTAAAAATGTACATGAATAGAGAGTGAGCTGTGTGACTTGGTTGATGTGGCTCTTCAGTGCTGTCACAGTTCACTCGCACAGGGAAAGGCGTCTCACTTAATATGGGAAAAAGGCAGTGAGGCCCTTGATCCTAAATTGTTAATAATTAACTAATTGATTCTCATGCTACTCAACTTTGCAGTAGTAATAGATATTGCATGAAAAACCACGAGAAAAATCGAAATGTTGGATGGCTGTCAGTGGGGTGTGAGATGAATTACAGGTTCACAAAGAAACTTTGAATTATTGCGTATATCGATCTTGACATGCTGTGTGCATCAGATAAAGTACACAGAATAAAACCACATATATTAACAAAATAACCCTATGACGCTGGCTTCCTCATTAAGAAATTATATCACAGTCTAGATCTTAGTCCTGTGATATCAGACAAGCATCGACACTACAACTTACTTTTTCCGATGTGTTGGTGAGTCAGTAGTCAGTCATTGCTTTATCCTCTGACTGCTGTGGAAATCAAGCTAGCCCATTTAAGAAACAAAACAAAATAAAGCAGTAATTCCAGATTTTCTGGCCTGGTCATCCAGCAGACCCCGAACAACATTATCATTCATTACAATCGGGGTTCTGCACCTGATGAACATAAGTCTAATATTCATTCTCTTTTAGCTCTGTTTTGGTCTCCACCATCTCTTGAGAGAAATGTCAACTTTTTTATCTGCTAAATGCTTCACTATGTAAAGCTCAATCTTTTAAAATTGAACATTAGTCTGGGGAGTCTGCTCTGTATTTTCTATTGCACAAGAGGCGTGATCACCTAGTAGTTCAAATGACTCTGTACGCAATTGGATAGTCCTTCAACCAATCAGACCAATGATCCGGGTGACGTAGCAGCGACAGTGGCATCAACGTGTTGCTGCGCTTCGGTGGCCGCTATGTTGAATGTAAACAAGAAGCTGCTTGGTCGCTTCTCTATCGTCATCGTGTTAAACCCGCCAATAGCGTGCCAGGTGGATAAGCCAGTTTGTGATTGGTCCCTGCAAAATTGCAACGGAAGCACGATAGATAAATGTACAGGTTTCCAGCCTGAGCTGCAGGGTGAAATCAAATCGCCGGCAGATCGGGCTGGGTTTACCCATTCTAACACTATGTTGAATAGCTAGCTTCAAACATCGTCTGTCTGTCGTTTAGTGCATAGCAGGTAGCATATAATGGGTTTTTAGAGCTTTTCCGCTGAAAACTGTTAAGAATATTGGATACCACTCCAAGTTTAATGGATGTGGTGTTACACATTCACTGTGTTGTTATAGCTTATTTAACACTGTGGTTGTTCTCAGGACACACTATAACAAGAAGTTATTAAAAAGACTGACACTGCACTGTAAAAATTATCAGGGTGGTTCTACTTAAAAATTTAAGTTCAATTGCTGCCTTAAAAATGTGAGTAAAGCCAACATTAAGAATAGTGTTGTTTCAACCCACAAAGTTAGATTATAGAATATGTTTAATTAATGATCATTTATTGTTTGAACTTGATACTATGATTTAAAACAACTATCAATACTACATTGTCCACTCAAGGAAACTTGCTTCCTCTTGTCAAGCAAAAATACAATTGTATGCTATTTCAACTCACGAAGGTAAGTTAGAGAAGATGTTTAATTAATAATAATTTATTGTTAGAACTTGATACTGTGAGTTAAAACAACCATCTATCTTACATTGTATATTCAAGGAAACTTGCTTCCTTTTGTTAAACAAACATACAATTTTACATTTAATTTCAACTAACTGTATTCATACCAATTGTCTTTTCAAGTTAGGTGTACTCATGTTTTTAAGGCAGCAATTGAACTTATACTTTCAACTTAAGCAGACTAATGTTTTTATAAAAAGATCACACACTGTAATAAATTTCATGGTAGTTTAACTTGGAAATGAAAGTTCACCTTCAGCCTTGAAAATCGAAGTTCACTCAACTTGAAGACTGCTTTTGTTTCAACTTAGAAATTAAAGTTAATGAGGGTGATGTAACTACAGTGTTCTAGTTTTGTTAAAGTTGTTATTTTAGTTGATTTAACTTTTAATTACTTAGTTTAACTTCATACTTTAAGTTAAAACAAATAAATGACTTTCTTTAATAATGCAAGAAACCTTCCTTGCCTAGTATAACAGACATACTTTTCTGCTTTATTACAACTCACGGTTTAAAGTTACAATAACATAACCACATTTATAGTGGAGATAGTGTGGATGCTTGGGTGCAGCCGTCCCAGGTACCCATGCAAAATAAGGGTCCCTCTAAAGCCTCTGATGTTGCGTCACTTGGGCTAATGAAGTGACACACTGCAGATTAATAGCTGAAGGAAGCCTATTACTGCTCAACGTCTAATGCTGCAATACTCCAGCTCTTCTTATCAAACATAACAGTCACTTAACTCATGGTTACAAATGTAAACCAGCACAACAATGACAATTACCAGGCAACAAAACACTACATTCAAGCACACGTTTAATAAACGGAATTCAAACAAACAATTCCGAACAAATTGCAAACTTTTCAGCAAATTTTAACACAACTCTATTTACCGCCTTGCATCATGGGAATTGACCAGCCAATGAACCAATTGCACCTGACTGCAGTATGTAGATTGGGGTTGGGCTAAATGTGGGCGGAGCTGTTTGACTTTTGAAAAGTACTTTTCAAGTACATTTCAATATGAGAAGAGTGAAATGCCAAATTCACAATTCACAAGCCTTTGACAGGTACTCCCTCCTCCCACTAGTGCTTTGTTGTTTGCCACAACACTTGTTATATTTTAGTAGAAATTTGCATAGGCTACATCACTTATTCGCGTGTATAATCAATTTATTCTGTCCATGCTTTAACTATGCTGTGAAGACAGGTTATTTTAAAATCGAAAGGCAACCATTTTTTGTTGCAACACACACACTTTTTTTTCAACTGATAACTTACATACCCAAGTTCAATCAACACATACATATCTGATAAAAAATTTAAATAGTGGACCCAATGAATAAATGCAAGTTTAACTTTCAAAAACTCATAAAGTTGAGTTCAAAATCCAAAACTTGTATAAGCGTGTTCAGTTAAAAATAAGAAATAAGTGGACATAACTAAATGGGTCTGTACTTTTTTACAGTGTGTTTACACAAAATATTAATGATCTATCTGGTGCCGACTGGGTGACTACGCTGAGGTTACAATACCTTTTTACTAATTTACACTGTGAGTAGCCTAAACTGTTGATTAAACACATCTTTATCAGTCGACAGGTGTCTCTGATTTGAATTAATGTGGATCGGGAGTCAAATTACCTCGATGGGAATTAATCCGAACTTACTCGGAGCAGACAAGAATCAATGAATCAGTCTAGGACTCGCAATCATTTCAAGCACTTAAGGACACACAGGGACATCTCTACTTCTTTCGCAGTGTTGTTCAATTGTCTGGATGCAGTGGTACAAGTGAGATTGTGCTCCTTCTGTGAATATAGTCAATTTTTCAGTTGCGTTTTTACTTCAGCACTTTGTTGGCGGAATATATTCGGAACGTGGATACCCTTTAATTTCAAAAATATTAAACATCAAAAGTGCCTTTCCCCCTCTGTCTTCTTGGCACTGTGGCTCAGACCTTTAGATTAGTTTCTTGTATTGTCTCCAACAAAAAAACAAAAAAAAAACATGTTACTTTTCTGCACTGTTGCCTTCAAAAGAGTATTGCAACCCTTTAGACAATGTGCAAAATTACTGATAGCTCGCTGGCACTGCCAGTGAGAAAGTTTAATCTTTTAGAGGGTTTGGGTGATATTTTTTTATCACTTGGTTGGCCTATAATATTGGCACTGGGGTAACAGGGTAGACACATTTTTGAGAAGTTACTAAGGAACGAGTGAGGAACAAATTGGGGACGACCTGATAATTATTCAAGCATAATTAATAAATAGATCCTGAATATCTCCAACGCGAGGACTATATAATAGATAATGGTGAGTTAGAGAACAGACTGGAAGATACTATATATTAATCATTAGATAATGATTAGTTCATATATATCTGTGAATCTACACACTGACCACTTTCTACATGAGTCGTTCCTGATTAATTGTGAATCAGCCGACCCATTAATTATTCATTACCTAATCATTAGTTACTCTCTTTTTTTTTTGCACCACAAAGTAAAGAGATACACTAAAGGGATTTTACTGACCATAACTTAATCTTCTTGTGCCCCCACAAGTAAAGTGGTATATTATTTGGACTGAGGAATTCACAATTAGTTCCTTAATAACAAACCAGAGACAGCAGAAGTTTCAATCATCATATTCAGATCACACACATATTACTATTCACATCCAAGTCATATTCTGTAGCAATAGTGATGCTGGTGCCAGAGTATGTAGCATCGTTAGTAGTTCAATGAAAGAGTAATGAACTGACAAGTGTTACATTGGGTTTTACTTTCCCCAATCCAATACCAACATTCTCTCTCATTCAACTTTATAGAATAATAATGGGAGTTGATGGGCCCAACAGTGCACAGTCTTACGACACCAGGAGAGATGGACAGAAAAATGTTTACTGTTCCCCAAGTCCAGCAGAACCACTGCTTCATGTTGCTTTAGTTCCAGAATTATTGAACAGATTATTAGGACTGTCAGTTGGCATCATGCTATGTTAGCAAGGCATCACATAGGTTAGCATGTTTGCTGTTAGAAGAAATGCTTACTACTTTTGGCAATATGCTTGGATACCCTTCAATCACTAGTTCTTGTTGGAGAGTTAACGTCAGCCTAATTGTGCATTCCATTTGTACTCGAAACTCGGATTTAAGCTCGGAACTCGGGCAACCACTGAGTACTCCGAACTAAAAATCCAACATGGCTGCTTTGTGCATCAACAGTTGTAGTAACATAAAGTTATAAGCACTTCTGTGTTATTTGTGACTCACTAAATCAGTCATACAGGCAGCGCTGTCTATATTTTATTTGTGGACAATGTTGTTACGCTGTTTGTATGCACAAAGACAGTGTAATGCGTTGTCATAAACTGGCATTGCTAACAATGGCTAACCTGGCTAGAGCTAATGAAAACAATGAAAATCCGACTTGTATATGGAACGCATTCAACTTGGGTGTGACGTCATCCCCAACTTCGGCTTCCGAGTTCTGAGGTAAATGGAACGCACGATAAATCAGTGATCAAATAATCTAAACCCCAAAGCAACAATTTAAGTTAACCAAGGGAGCGTCTTTAAAAGTTTTTCTTCTCCATAAGTTCTTCTTACTCATTTTAGCTCGGCCTTCCCTTGCAAGATTTATTATATAATGCAGAGATCAAATGGTTACATCAAAAAGTCGGCTTTCATGTGCGCCACGGGACATAAAGTTGTGTTTTACATGCAGAGGATCAATCCTGTCTCTGTATCAGGGCTTTATTTCCCCCACACCATCACTTGCACAAAGTGCATCATGATCACTGTCCGAGGTGCTGATCCTGCAACCCCCCAGGATGCGGGAGAAGTCTGACTGCCTGTCTGGCGAGCAAACTTGATGACAAATGAGATTTTTGTGGTTTCAAACACCAATGTTATTTATGGGAAGCTTTGCGAAAGATTCCTTGGGTATTGCATCGTTTTTCTCTTTTATCTTAGGCGTCTCTGTGATGGTACAAGGCTGTGGGTCAGTTCTTAGTGTGTTTGTTTGGGGATCTTGGGGGGAGGGTATTGCATTTCTTTCAATGTCAAGGGGAGGATCCAACGAGAATATAAATAAGGCCGGGGAGGGTCTCCCTTTTTTCAAAAAATAAATATAAGATTCAGCCAATTGTCCATTACAGTTATTTTCATGCTGTCTCTAATCATTATCTAATTATTAATTAAAATGGTATTTCCCATCTTGATCTTAAGTAACTCACCATTATCTAATATATAGTCCTTGATTGTGTGATATTCAGGAACTACTTATTAACAAATCATTAATTATCAGGTCGTTCCTGATTCGTTCCTCATTCGCTCCTTACTCAAAATGTTGTGAAGCGTCATGTGAAGTGTTCTGGGCACTAGGAATTACAATGCTGTAATTTTTAATGCTAGTACTACTATTTTAAGGTAATTTTTGGGAGACAGGGTTGCACACTAACAATATTAATGCTTTTTGTCACTTGTAATTCCCACCTTTACCTCCATTTAGCTCCATCTCGTTGCCCAAATTTAGATTTTCTGACCCCAGCACGATATGGGTTAAGTATATCTGCTCTTTTGTTATCGACTTGACTGTGCTCAGGCCAGCCAGGCTTGAATTTTTAAGCGCCCTCTGCGAGATCCAGCAACAATATCTCATGAAGATATTAATCTTGATGTCAATGTTTAAAAGTGCTCTAATGTTTGGCTTCTCCCATGGCTTATTAATACTTGGTAACTGAAACTTCTTGTGTTGCCAGTTCCTCGTAGAACAGCTAAAAAATTTGATGAGGTTCCAAAATGGAGCATAAGGTTTGGAAAGTGAGAAATGTCAGCACCTTGCGAAGTGAATCCTTGAGTCATTGATATTGATCAACAACACTGTCAACTCCCCCGCAGATGGATGGTGGTCATTTAGTGCTCTGGGGCCAGTAAAAATCTTAGTTATTGCTCTTTAAAAATCTACTCCTGGGATCAGCAGCAGTCTGAGAGGCGCAGGCAGAGAAAAAGGTTTCCCAGAGAATCAATGTGACTGTGAGATGTGGATGTGACAGACAGTGAGTGATATGTGTGTGAATTATGCAAGGAGAAGTTGGGGGTTAGAAGATGGGCTGTATGCGGGCCTTGGCTTCTCTACTCACTTGATAATAGACCGACCCAGCGTGTCAGAGGGCTGGAGAAGGCAGAGTAATCACTTCCACTTTTTTCCCCCTGCTTATTCTGCCTTCAATAGAGTCAAAACTCTATGGTGATAAATCACAACATAGATTCAGGTGCCTTTTTTCTGAGTCCAGCTATTTTATGAGTTAATCTATACCTATAATTTTTATTCTGTCTCATTTACATCTAGTATGTGCCTACCTGGCTTACAGTAATAATTGTAGCCTTCAGTGCTGTCAGTTAATCAGGAGTAGTGTGTGTGTGTGTGTGTGTGTGTGTGTGTGTTATGTGTGTGAGAGAGAGAGATCAAGAGAGAATCCCACACCCCTGTCACAACCACCAGCATGACTTCGTTGACAAGGGCAACAGCCTGTAATTTATTCTGAAGGCTCCCTCCTCCCACCACACAGCTCTGAAGGTCATCATCCATACTGATAAGAAAGCTCAAAGAAAAGCGTTTTCACCAGTGATAATCAACTGCTTATTCCTTCAACCTCCATGTCCGAGAAGTGGCTGGCACAATTTCGCTGCAATGCGAGCTGTCAGGGGGATTTGCTGCCGTGTCGGGCCGACAAACAGAATTGATTGAGGTGGTTTCGGCATAAGAGAAGCCCAGAGAGAACCAAAATGAGCCATAAAAATTGATAAACAATGGCTGAAGAAAGGAGTTGGCATTTCATGGAACAGACAAACTCGCTGAAATATATCTCTGGCGATTTATGCTGAAGTGTTTGTGTTTAAGGCCACACTCCCGTGGTTAGTTTTATCGCTGGTGTCACATTCATCCTCATCCTCGCTGTATGCTTTTTGACAAGTTATGAGTTCAGTCTGACTTTATTATATCCTATTTAAATATAAATATATATATATATATATATATATATATATATATATATATATATATATATATATATATATAAAACACATATATGTCTACTGGCTGTCTGGAGGAATGACAGTGGATTTGAAGCCTCTGAAACAGTGCAAAGCCAATTCTTTCTGTGGACTGAGTTCATAGTGGTGAGAGAAGAAGACCATCTCTCACAGCGCACACACAACACACACACACACACACACACACACACACACACACACACACACACACACACACACACACACACACACACACACACACACACACACACACACACACAGACACACACCTGTGTGGGTTTGATTCAAGATCGATCGTGTGAAAACCACAAAGCAGCAAGGCGACTTCAAAGAGAAAGGCAGATGAGCAATGTATGGAGAATAAGAATAATAAAGAATCAAGGATGAAGTAGCGTTGCGGTGGTAATCGATTGGATTCTGGGGATACCAAAACACACAAGATCGTCAACGTGGTTGGATTACTTTGAAACATTTGCCTTTTAAAGTAGTTTTTTTAGAAACATTTCGGTACCAGGAAGCTGTTGAATTCATACCTCGACAGATTATTAAAATGGTAAACCACCTTGGGCTTGGTTTGTTAATGTTATATCTCCTTTTACATGATGTGCGTTTTTTAGACAAATAGTCTAAAAAACAGTTAAGTGTCAGATAATTTCTTTTGCATTTAATGTTGATATCAGGTAATCCAGGTAATCCAGGTAATCGTTGATGTGGTGTGCTTGCCACAGAACATCATCAGTCAGCCAGCATGGTAGTACTAGGCAGTGTGAATGAATGTGAAATTGATTTTGACTTTTGGGGGCGTTGTTGAGGCATTTCCATGTCTCTTTTTTTCATTTTCCTATAAAATAGGAAGGTAAATAAAGAAAAGGTTGTTATAATAACATGGAGCTATTGCAGGCCACGTTCAATTGTATTGCTAGAGAGGTGCTAAATAAATAAAGTTTACATTCTATGACTTTATCAAGGAATCAAAGCCCTTGCTCCAGGCAACACTGGAAATGCTAAACACATCACTTCCTGTGTGCTTAAGGTTTATTTTCCCAGGAAGGTTACAACAGACATGTAAACATTGCATTATTACAGTATGTTGCAGTATATCAGGATAAAAAGAAGCAAACTGATCATTTACTCATATTGAAATGCCACAGATTTTGCCTCTGTAGTAGTTATTTGGTCTACCATTCCAATATTTTACATGTCTTGATAAAAACCCACAGGCGGTAGCTCACACATTATTCTGGATCAACGGAAGTACATTTCCAGGATAACTGCCTGACATCCTGCATGTGGCTCACGTGCCCGGATGTCCCTCACCTTCCGCTCTCTGTGTGTTGCCGTTCTCAAAATCCATTTGCTTAAAGGTGCTCTAAGTGATGTGACGCGTTTTTTAGGCTACAACATTTTTTGTCACATACAGCAAACATCTCCTCACTATCCGCTAGCTGCCTGTCCCCTGAACACACCAACAAACCATAACAAACAGTGTTCCAGCCAATAACCGACAAGAAGGAGCTGGTTGAGTCATGAATATGCATTGTGGAAGTAGCCTACGTCCTAACGCTGCTCCAGTGATGGCTCAACCAGCTCCTTCTTGTCGGTTATTGGCTCGAACACTGTTTGTTATGGTTTGTGGAGCCTGAGATGTCTACAGAGAACACGCTTTTTTACAGTGTGTTCAGGGGACAGGCAGTCGCTAAAAACGCTAAAAGAACGCAAAAAAAACGCTAAAAAACGCGTCACATCACTTAGAGCACCTTTAAGGAAACAACAACACGCTGAAATGGGAAGTTTAAAAGAAAATTTGGATCGTGCAACAAGGCAGGCCTGCTTGGTTCTTTTAAGGAATGATTGTAAAGATTTACAAAGAATATGTTTATGGAATTTACTCTCTAAATGGAACGTTTTGGGACCGATTGGTGGGATTGCTATGGATGAAGTACACACGGCAATACACCCAAATTACGTTTAACCATGTATCCTGCTCATTTATGTAGCTCACGTTACACTATTGTGTGAACAGTTAACTTTATTTAATATTGTATATTGTATATTGTTTTCTTTTGCGCGGGTACCAATGTTTCACCAAAACAAGTTCCTTCCCGAGACTATTTTGCAGAGCCACCGTCGCTGCGTCCGGAGCTTAGAGACGATTGTAATTGGTTTAAAGAAATGCAAACAACCCAGAGCATCTTTCTCCTATCCCAGAATGTATGTGTGGAGGAGCCATACCTTACTCCGCAGCGCTGTGGAGATAGGTCTGGCAGTACGAGACTACTCACACATTGATTAGCACTTGGTTTTGTGGTCATTAACACTCCCGAGTGGCTTTCCTCTTAGTTTCAAAGCCTGGGACCCTAGACAGCAAATACACAGTCCCTTGGTGTTTTCAGTCTTGTACGAGGTACAACTAGCAGGCCTTGTTGAGAGGACCTGGGGGGCCTAGCAGAGGTATATGGCATTAGTTCACTAATATAGTCTGGAGCAAGACCATTCAAAGCCATAGAGATGAGAACGATGATCTTGTATTGAATCCTAAATTGAATTGCAAGCCAGTGAAGAGACATCAGAACTGGGTTGAGTGAGACATTTTAATTGTATTAGACAGGAAACCTATGACATTTATTTTTTAAACTGTGCCAAAGATGATCATTTTATATTTACATCAGCATATGCCAACCCCACCCACTGTTATTTTCACTATGAGAGTAGCTTTTTACACCACTTTTCAACAGTTTTGCCCTAAATCAAGGGGCTGCCTGGATGGCTACTTTTAAATATATATATATATATATATATATATATATATATATATATATACATATATATTTTAATTTCTTTTCTTTATTTAGCACATCAAAATAATTTGTACATAGTAACCAATCCATCATAAAAACATGTGCAAGGAAGACAACAAACCCCAAGGGGCTTATAAAGTGTCTCCCTTTAAACCTCCCTTTATTTCATCGGAGATCAAAGTAAACCTTAACAGTAAGAAAAAGTACTGTTATCACACTCTGTTTCACATAATGATAAAGCAATAAGACATGGAGTACAAATACTGTTAAAATAGGTATGAGGCAGATAATGAATCAATCAAAAGGGAAGTGTATGAATGTTATTTTCTACAGAGAAATTTCAGCTCTCTATGGACTGGCAACAACAAAAATTGCTTTTCAATGAGATAGCAATCTTGAAAGCGATTTACTTGGACAAATAGAAAATGGAGTGGCAAAAGTGGACATGGATTGCATGTAGATGTGTATGCCTGCTGGTATCATTAGAAGTGTAGGTGGAGTGATTTTATTGTGGCATATTATTGCTTACATGCAAACAGATCTAGGAGGCATCTGAACAGTGACACTGCTGCCAATCCATTTAGGTACTTTACAAGACTGTAGCTGAATTTTTTGGCTAAAATAACAGCGTTGGCTCACTATCAAGTGTTTGTGACAAGTAGCAGAGAAGTACAACACACCCCACAGGCCCTTCTTACAAATAAACATGCTGTTCCTCACACCTTGATCTTCAATCTCTCTCACTATCTGCAATCTTCTCTTAGGCTTTCGGCAGGACAGCAACCCTATTTATGTTTGTCAGCGCTCTATGTTGGAGGCCACGTTTCACCTTCTTCAGGAAATGAAACCAGGAGAACTGTAGTTTAGTGTCTGATACTCAGAAACATGCCCCCATAACTGTCTTTTTAAAAGAACAAAGCCGAAACAAGGCATTTTATGACACATTTCAGATCAATCTTTTCTCATGTCTTACCAAGTTTGGGGGCAAAAGAGAGGATACAGGCAAAGTTTGAAAATATTCCCAAGGATGTCTTGTACAGCTGAGACTTTACAAAGGCTTTTTGCAAAAAAAAAAAGGGGGGGGCGCGGCGTCCCTCTTTGTGTTTTGTATTTTTGGGAGGGGGTTTTGTGGAGACTACTGCCTCACACACACCAAATCAAATCAAGCCTGTCAAATTGAAGCTGCTGGATTCCCTGCCATTTCCCAGCCAGTCTCAGTGTGTCGGCCTCACCTCCCTTCCTTTCCACAGCACAGCCAGCCTGTCACCTGCTCTAAGCGCTGTCATTACAACACAGTCAATACACTGACAAACCTGTACTTTGCTACGTTGAGCAACCTGGGTCATACCAATCAGCATCTGTGGTGAAAGGAATGGCTATAAATTAATTTAGGTTCTTTGTCTCGTAGATATTGGAGGATTGGGTGTTTAATGGTTAGGAATACGATGGGTTTGAGTCATGAAGATATCGAGCTGTTGTCAGGAAAGGCAACCCCTGTCTATTTCCTGACTCAGTCAGACCAATAATGACTGTTCTTCCATGTGCAGCGTCAATGTGAAACTGTAAATATCTGTCAAACTTGTTTTTAAAGCTACATTGTGTAAGAATTTCTCCCATCTAGCAGTGAAATTGTATATGACCACCAACTGAATATAACTTTCTTGCCCTTCCTCCTACGGTGTCCGAACCCGAAATTAGCTCACTCCTTCGTTTACACGCAGCTGTTCTAGCCACTCCAATATTAA